>NW_028158230.1:0-57500 GCF_964263955.1 Coregonus lavaretus | reverse complement strand
GTCATCGGTTACCATTACCCAAAATCTGTGTGTGTTTGTGTGTGTGTGTTTGTGTATGTGTGTGTGTGTGTGTGTTTGTGTGTGTGTGTGTGTGTGTGTGTTTGTGTGTGTGTGTGTGTGTGTGTTTGTGTGTGTATGTGTGTTTGTGTGTGTGTGTTTGTGTATGTGTTTGTGTATGTGTAGGTATTTGTGGAAGTGTGTGTGTTTGTTTATGTGTGTGTGTGTGTGTGTTTGTGTGTGCGTGTCTGTTTGTGTGTGTATGTGTGTTTGTGTGTGTGTGTTTGTGTATGTGTTTGTGTATGTGTAGGTATTTGTGGAAGTGTTTGTGTGTGTGTGTGTATGTGTGTGTGTGTTTGTGTGTGCGTGTGTGTTTGTGTGTGTGTGTTTGTGTGTGTGTGTGTGTGTTTGTGTGTGCGTGTGTGTTTGTGTGTGTATGTGTGTGTGTGTTTGTGTGTGTGTATGTGTGTTTTTTTGTGTGTGTATGTCTGTGTTTGTGTGTGTGTGTTTGTGTGTGTGTTTGTGTATGTGTGTGTGTTTGTGTGTGTGTTTTTGTGTGTGTTTGTGTATGTGTGTTTGTGTGTGTGTGTGTGTGTGTGTGTTTGTATGTGTGTTTGTGTGTGTGTGTTTGTTTATGTGTGTGTGTGTGTGTGTTTGTGTGTGTGTGTGTTTGTGTGTGTGTTTGTGTGTTTGTATGTGTGTGTTTGTGTATGTGTGTATGTGTGCATGTGTGTTTGTGTGTGTTTGTGGGTTTGTGTATGTGTGTGTGTTTGTGAGTGTTTATGTGTGTTTGTGAGTTTGTGTGTGTAGGTTTGTGTATGTGTATGTGTGTGTGTTTGTGTGTGTATGTGTATGTGTGTTTGTGTGTTTGTGTGTGTGTGTGTTTTTGTGTGTGTGTTTGTTTGTGTATATGTGTGTGTTTGTGTATGTGTATGTGTATGTGTGTTTGTGTGTGTATGTGTGTGTGTGTTTTTGTGTGTGTGTGTTTGTGTGTGTGTATGTGTGTGTGTGTTTGCGTGTGTATGTGTGTTTGTGTATGTGTGTGTGTGTTTGTGTGTTTGTATGTGTGTGTTTGTGTATGTGTGTATGTGTGCATGTGTGTTTTTGTGTGTTTGTATGTGTGTATGTGTGTGTGTATGTGTGTATATGTGCGTGTGTATGTTTGTGTATGTGTGTGTGTATGTGTGTGTGTGTTTGTGTGTGTGTTTGTGTGTGTGTTTGTTTGTTTGTACTTTTTAATTTTTTGTTGTTGTTGTGGGTAGATCAGCTTTCATGATGCAGATAGATTTTAACTTCCATCAACGTAATTGTTGACGACATCCGATCCTCGTTTGTTAAGTCAAATGACCCTGCTGGTCCTGCTCACATTGCCCTACCCTATGCTTTGACTTCTTTCTCCCCTCTCTCTCCCGATAAAATCTTGCGACTTGTGACGGCCGGCCGCCCAACAACCTGCCCGCTTGACCCTATCCCCTCCTCTCTTCTCCAGACCATCTCCGGTGACCTTCTCCCTTACCTCACCTCGCTCATCAACTCATCCTTGACCGCTGGCTATGTCCCTTCCGTCTTCAAGAGAGCGAGAGTTGCACCCCTTCTCAAAAAACCAACACTCGATCCCTCTGATGTTAACAACTACAGACCAGTATCCCTTCTTTCTTTTCTCTCCAAAACTCTTGAGGGTGCCGTCTTTAGCCAACTCTCTTGCTATCTCTCTCAGAATGACCTTCTTGATCCAAACCAGTTAGGTTTCAAGACTGGTCATTCAACTGAAACTGCTCTTCTCTGTGTCACGGAGGCTCTCCGCACTGCTAAAGCTAACTCTCTCTCCTCTGCTCTTGTCCTTCTAGACCTGTCTGCTGCCTTTGATACTGTGAACCATCAGATCCTCCTCTCCACCCTCTCCGAGCTGGGCATCTCCGGCGCGGCTCACTCTTGGATTGCGTCCTACCTGACCGGTCACTCCTACCAAGTGGCGTGGCGAGAATCTGTCTCCGCACCACGTGCTCTCACCACTGGTGTCCCCCAGGGCTCAGTTCTAGGCCCTCTCCTATTCTCGCTATACACCAAGTCACCTGACTCTGTCATATCCTCACATGGCCTCTCCTATCATTGCTACGCAGATGACACACAACTAATCTTCTCCTTTCCCCCTTCTGATAACCAGGTTGCGAATCGCATGTCTGCATGTCTGGCATACATATCAGTGTGGATGACGGATCACCACCTCAAGCTGAACCTCGGCAAGACGGAGCTGCTCTTCCTCCCGGGGAAGGACTGCCCGTTCCATGATCTCGCCATCACGGTTGACAACTCCATTGTGTCCTCCTCCCAGAGTGTGAAGAGCATTGGCGTGACCCTGGACAATACCCTGTCGTTCTCCGCTAACATCAAGGCAGTGACCCGATCCTGCAGGTTCATGCTCTACAACATTCGCAGAGTACGACCCTGCCTTACACAGGAAGCGGCACAGGTCCTAATCCAGGCACTTGTCATCTCCGTCTGGATTACTGCAACTCGCTGTTGGCTGGGCTCCCTGCCTGTGCCATTAAACCCCTACAACTCATCCAGAATGCCGCAGCCCGTCTGGTGTCCTCTCACGTCACCCCAATCCTCCGCACACTCCACTGGCTTCCAGTTGAAGCTCACATCTGCTACAAGACCATGGTGCTTGCCTACGGAGCTGTGAGGGGAACGGCATCTCCGTACCTTCAGGCTCTGATCAGTCCCTACACCCAAACGAGGGCATTGCGTTCATCCACCTCTGGCCTGCTGGCCCCCCTAACTCTGCGGAAGCACAGTTCCCGTTCAGCCCAGTCAAAACTATTCGCTGCTCTGGTACCCCAATGGTGGAATAAGCTCCCTCACGACGCCAGGACAGCGGAGTCACTCACCACCTTCCGGAGACACTTGAAACCCCACCTCTTTAAGGAATACCTGGGAAAGGATAAAGTAATCATTTCACCCCCCCTTACCCCCCCCCCCCCCCCCCCCCCCCCAAAAAAAAATAAAAAAATAAAAAAAATACATCTTGTAAAGTGGTTATCCCACTGGCTATAAGGTGAATGCACCAATTTGTAAGTCACTCTGGATAAGAGCGTCTGCTAAATGACGTAAATGTAAATGTAAATGAGTACAAAGACAAGTGTGTCTTGCCTAAAGTCAAGCATGGTGGTGGGAGTGTCATGGTCTGGGGCTGCATGAGTGCTGCCGGCACTGGGGAGCTACAGTTCATTGAGGGAACCGTGAATGCCAACATGTACTGTGACATACTGAAGCAGAGCATGATCCCCTCCCTTCGGAGACTGGGCCGCAGGGCAGTATTCCAACATGATAACGACCCCAAACACACCTCCAAGACGACCACTGCCTTGCTAAAGAAGCTGAGGGTAAAGGTGATGGACTGGCCAAGCATGTTTCCAGACCTAAACCCTATTGAGCATCTGTGGGGCATCCTCAACCGGAAGGTGGAGGAGTGCTCTGTGATTTCGTCATGGAGGAGTGGACGAGGACTCCAGTGGCAACCTGTGAAGCTCTGGTGAACTCCATGACCAAGAGGGTTAAGGCAGTGCATGAAAATGATGGTGGCCATACAAAATATTGACACTTTGTGCCCAATTTGGACATTTTCACTTAGGAGTGTACTCACTTTTGTTGCCAGCGATTTAGACATTAATGGCTGTGTGTTGTGTTATTTTGAGGGGACAGCAAATTTACACTGTCATACAAGCTGTACCCTCACTACTTTACATTGTAGCAAAGTGTCATTTCTTCAGTGTTGTCTCATGAAAAGATATACTCAAATATTTACAAAAATGTGAGGGGTGTACTCACTTTTGTGAGATACTGTACATACACATACATATACACATACTGTACATACATATACATACATATATGTGTCCTTTTAAAAAATATATTTCCTTTTATTACTTTCCAACCCCACCACCCCTTCCCTAATTGGAATAAATTAGTGAACAACAATGCTTAGGCCTCTACATCCAGCTTATACATACTATATACGTTTGATGGACACAGTCAATTTTACAATAATTCTATTTTGTTTGTTTTTACTCCTGAACTTCCTCTACCCTCAACCTCTTCGATCATTTTCATGATGTCCATCCGGTTTGCTTCTATATGCCATATCTTTTTAACTGTGCTCTTTCACAAAAGCTCTCAACCTATAACCTATATACTTATTATGGACACAGTATGCTTACATTATTAGTTATCTTGTTGTTATTAGTTGTTGTTAGTTGTTATTAATCCCATCCTTCAACTCCATTCAACACCACCCATCTATCTCTTAACACCATCCATACTGGATTTCTATTTGCCATATATTTTTCAACTGTACTGTAATGTTTTACAAAAGTTCTGAACCCTTCTATTCTCATTGTTTCTACAGATTGTAAATTGAAAATAAACATTTTTGCTAAAAGTTGTTATATATTAATCGATTGACTATGACTTTTCAGATCACCCAGTAGTGCTATCTGCAAGGTTAGCTCCAGGTAAATATTGCAATCCTTTAGCCATTCCTGGACCAAAAAACAAGCTACAAATGGACAGTACCAAAACAAATGATCTAATGGTTCTGTCTCTTCGCAGCAAAATCTGCAGAGCTGGGAAGATGATATCCCCCATATAAATAACATTCTATTGGTAGCAAGAATTTTGTATAATAATTTAAATTAAAAAAATTATAAGTTTTGAATCCGGCGTTGTTTTGCGTATCAGTTCATAAACACTATGCCATGGAATCGGTACGTCAAAAATCTCTTCCCAACTATTTTCCAATCTATATGGGACGGCTGTTAATCCTTTGGTCCTTAAATGAAACTGGTATACTTTTTTATTTATCACAATTTTCTTTAACCAATTATGTTCTTTAATGCAGGGCCGACAGACAAGTTCCTTACTTTTTCCCCCTTCCACTTTCCTCTTCCATTTTTGCAGTAATGCTGCATTTATTTGGTTGTAATTTTGGGTAGAGCAGACATTTCCATATTTTTTTGTTAGCTGCATGTGTGTGTTTGTTTGTGTATGTGTGTGTTTGTGTGTGTGTTTGTGTATGTGCGTGTGTGTTTGGGTGTGTGTGTGTGTTTGTGTGTGTGTTTGTGTTTGTGTATGTGTGTGTGTGTGTGTGTGTGTGTGTGTTTGTGTATATATGTGTGTTTGTGTATGTGTGTGTGTGTGTGTGTGTGTTTGTGTTTGTGTTTGTGTGTGTGTGTTTGTGTATGTGTGTGTGTGTGTGTTTGTGTTTTTGTGTGTGTTTGTGTATGTGTTTGTGTTTTATGTGTGTGTTTGTGTATGTGTGTGTGTGTGTGTGTGTGTTTGTGTGTGTTTGTGTATGAGTGTATGTTTGTGTATGTGTTTGTGTGTGTGTGTGTGTGTATGTGTGTTTTTGTGTGTGTGTGTGTGTGTGTGTGGACCAGGCACAAACATGCCACTGCCATCCGTCCCAGCCTCATACCTACTTCATGGGAGAGATTGCTTTTGGACAGAAGACCGATTCTTTATTAGATATGCTGTAAATATATGTTCTCTCTCTCTCTGTGTCTCTGTCTCTCTATCTCTGTCTCTGTCTCTGTCTCTGTCTCTGTCTCTGTCTCTGTCTCTGTCTCTCTTTCTCTCTCTCTCTCTCTCTCTCTCTCTCTCTCTCTCTCTCTCTCTCTCTCTCTAGTCTTTCTTTCTTTCTACACAAAAGCTAAACTCACTGCATTTTTCATAAAGGTAGGTGGACTATCAGAAATGAAACTCATACTTTAGTCAAGCTCAGAGAGCATGAAATTACTGGGGACAAATGACCTCTATCTCTCCCCCTCCTTTCTCTGTTTCCATTTGTCCCAAACATTTTTTTTTCTACTTCTACTACTATTTCATTTTTATTTTTTATTTGTACTTGTTTGTGACTTTCATTTGAAGAGAGGATAGCCACAACAATGATGCCACCTGTCTGATTGTGAAGCCAAAATGGAAGCAATTGTAAACATATGTTTTTTAAATAGAAAATGTCATGAATTTTTATCTGTTCAATAAAATGGGATACATCTGTAAAACTGAAATTAACTTTCACTGTTAGGCACAGCTCAATCCCAAAGATGAATAGTAGAGATGTTTATTTTATATTCATATAAGTCTGGCTGGATTTGAATGGTGGTAGCTGTCATAAAGCATTCATCGTAATTGTTGTAATATTTATGTGGAGGAAATCGCTCATCAGTGTCCAACGTTTATTTATATTACTGTAGGCTATATAAAAAAATGCCAAAATTCAAGTGTTCAATCAATGTTCTTCTCGGAGTGTGTTTGTTACTATGAAACAGAAAGCATATGTGTTGGAACATGGTAACAGCTTATTTCTATGACGACAATACACCAAACGCGCACGGTCAAATGATGAAAACATCAGTAGCCTGAACAACATTATAAGAGCCAAGTAAATAGTGAACCTCAGCAAAAAAAAAGCAATAATGTAATTATAATTAATTTAAATGTTGATATGACATCAGTCAAAAATAGTCAATTATTGTCAGCTTGTGCTTTATATTGTGCACATCTTCACGCAATGGCATCATTTGGATTTCATTTAGCTGTTGTCCCTTGTCCTAACAGTTGACACAAAATCTTTCACAACTTTCACTTGCTTGACGCACTTTGACCTTTTTCTGGTTATAGCGCATAATAGTCTCCGGTTTTTGTTTTATTGTGTTCCAGTTGTTTTGTCATTCTTCAGCGCCGTTGAGGAGTACAACGGCTGTGCAGGTGCCTTATTTTGCGCAGATGGAGGGAGCTCCTGACTCACTTTGTTCACGGTGCCGGCCAGACTTGTTTTCTTCGCAAGCAACTTGTTCTCCAATGAAAGTGAAGTGAGTAAATTGTCCATGGTGATATTTCTACCCTTGCCAATGTAAGTTTCCACAAGCCCCATCACCGCATTCTCCAGCCTCATCACCACATTCTCCAGCCCCATCACCGCATTCTCCAGCCTCATCACCACATTCTCCATCCCCGTCACCACATTCTCCAGCCTCATCACCACATTCTCCATCCCCGTCACCACATTCTCAAGCCCCATCACCACATTCTCCATCCCCGTCACCACATTCTCAAGCCCCATCACCACATTCTCCAGCCCCGTCACCACATTCTCCAGCCCCATCACCGCATTCTCCGACACTCGCTAACCTGCTGCCTGATGTGGATATTTTCCCAGATATTGAAAGCCGTTTAGCCTGTACAATTACGCACACTCTTACTGTGTAGCCTACTCCAAGAAGTTCAGAGTAGACTAATTAGACTGCTTTGATTCGGTGGACTGATATAGGGTACATACCATTATATGATTATAATGACAATGGGTCAATACAATAGAATTGTCCTCCATGTTATTCATTCACAATCGGTGATTACATAATTATGCATAATTTGCTTCCTCTCACTCATCAACTAACCCCTTCTCCCCCCTTCTCCCCCTTTCTCCCCCTTTCTCACCCATCATACTTTACTTAATTTATTTCATCTGTTGTTAGATGTGTGAAATTAGTTTTGGTAGAGTTTCTGTTCAGTTTCCAGGCAATTATTGGGGTGATTATCAGCTGAGCACTGCACTTTCAACTGTCAGAAGAAGGAGCGGAGCAGACCCTACTATTGGGAGAAGGAGCAGAGCAGGCCCTACTGTCAGGAGAAGGAGCAGAGCAGGCCCTACTGTCAGGAGAAGGAGCGGATCAGGCCCTACTGTTGGGAGAAGGAGCAGAGCAGGCCCTACTGTCAGGAGAAGGAGCGGAGCAGGCCCTACTGTTGGGAGAAGGAGCGGAGCAGGTCCTACTGTCAGGAGAAGGAGCGGAGCAGGCCCTACTGTTGGGAGAAGGAGCAGAGCAGGCCCTACTGTCAGGAGAAGGAGCGGAGCAGGCCCTACTGTTGGGAGAAGGAGCGGAGCAGGTCCTACTGTCAGGAGAAGGAGCGGAGCAGGGCCTACTGTTGGGAGAAGGAGTGGATCAGGCCCTACTGTTGGGAGAAGGAGCAGAGCAGGCCCTACTGTCAGGAGAAGGAGCGGAGCAGGCCCTACTGTTGGGAGAAGGAGCGGAGCAGGCCCTACTGTCAGGAGAAGGAGCAGAGCAGGCCCTACTGTCAGGAGAAGGAGCGGATCAGGCCCTACTGTTGGGAGAAGGAGCGGAGCAGGTCCTACTGTCAGGAGAAGGAGCGGAGCAGGCCCTACTGTTGGGAGAAGGAGCGGAGCAGGCCTTATTGTTGGGAGAAGGAGGGGCAAACTATTCAAAACAAATTACATGCCCTCCTAAAACTGGTTATAACTCCAGTTCAGTTTGTGATATTAATATTCTAACGCAAGTGTGTTATATAAACTTATTTAGGGAAAGTCAAGGACAGAGGGGGGCGTGACTTTACAAATGGCAGAGTAATAAATCAAACTAATTCATGAGCAGTCAAATGGACTGCTTTATCGGTTCGAGTGTTAACTGATAGCATACATTCTTTCTTTCTTCTTTCTCTTGATATTCACATCTCTATCAAGTTCAAACTTCTTCCATACATTCTTCAATCAATCAATCCATGTCTCCCTCCCTCAGGCTCTCTCTGTCTCTGTCTCTGTCTCTGTCTCTCTATCTCTCTCTCTCTCTCTCTCTCTCTCTCTCTCTCTCTCTCTCTCTCTCTCTCTCTCTCTCTCTCTCTCTCTCTCTCTCTCTCTCTCTTTCTCTTTCTCTCTCTCTCTCTCTCTCTCTCTCTGTCTCTGTCTCTGTCTCTCTCTCTCTCTCTCTCTCTCTCTCTCTCTCTCTCTCTCTTCTCTCTCTCTCTCTCTCTTCTCTCTCTCTCTCTCTCTCTCTCTCTCTCTCTCTCTCTCTCTCTCTCTCTCTCTCTCTCTATTCCTGTCCTGACTTACCCCCAACGTACAACTTCCTTTGGGCTAGCCCTTCATATCCCAAAATTCCTTGCTGTAACCCCTGACGAGTGACAACACCCCTGCCGAGGGTTCTGATTGTGACGGACACTTTCCCAAGGTCACCTTGGCCTGTGTGTGGTGAGGACAGGGTAACTGGACTCTAACTCGGAGCACACAGGCTGTCACTGTTTACACTGTCCCCCCACTAACATATTCATGTCATTCTGTCAGCTCTTCACCGAGCTCACGCTATCCCTGCCTGCATTTTACTCCTCAAAACATGTTTACTCCTGCTTTTATCATAAACCAAGCTCTAATTGCGAGCACTAATTGTCTTGGTGGTTTATCCCCTGCCACACACACACACACACACACACACACACACACACACACACACACACACACACACACACACACACACACACACACACAGCCCTTCTCATCTATTGCTATTTGGTGTGTGCCATGCTGGATCTTTGAAGCAAATGAACAACAAGGAAGCCCGCCATGACAGCTAAATTGTCAACAAGCTCTCACAGTCTCTCTGCAGAATGAGACGTTCATCCACGTTCTCCAAACGTCAAATTTCGAAGTGTTTTTGTTGCTCCTGCTGCTCTGTATAATTCCACTTTTCAAAACGTCAAATGTTGAAGTTGAGGGTTAAGTTTATGCACTCATTCCAAATGGTTAACGTAAGGGTTAAGGTTAGGGATAGGGTTCAAATAAAAAATTAAAAACCATTGTCCACGACTGGGATCAAACACCCAACCTTCAGAACGTTGGGACCAGAGTCATGGGATTACACCCATCCACCACCCCGTACTTAATGCTCTAGCAAAACCCTACAGGATGGTAACAGCTCACTGTTGCCCCTAGTGGCCGGATTTGAAGGCATTTCCCGACGTCCTCACGACATGGGTAGACGTCCAATTTCGACTTCAATATTGAACAACCTGGCTGAAACTACGGACAGTCAAATGGCCATCATCAGTATGTGATGGGCATTCCCAACAGGTTTTCTCTTGTTCCTTTGGAATGTTAATTTGGAATGTTGGCTCGGGGAGAACAAAGGTGTCGGAATAACATCTATTGAGCTAATTCACCTCGTGTCAAACTGACTGTCTTTTTATTTTCTAAAGGGTAAATGCAAAAGAGGGAGGGAGCGAGAGAGAGAGAGAAGGAGGAGTGGGCAGAGCGACAGCGCTGCCTCTCTACTTACCTCCTATTCAGGGAGAGAGAAACAGAAAGAGGGGGAGAAGGAAGGAGAAAAGCTAGGACGTGAACGAGAAAGAGAGAGGGAATGAGAATGTAAGAATGAATAGATATTACGTTGGGTGCTTAGTTTGAAAAGATCTAGTTCATGTCATTTAAATCAGTTCCATTAATTAGACCCACTATCTCAGGCGTTCTCTTTCTCAGTCTCATACATGCCTTAATACAGCAACCTTTGATAGTCAAATTGAGTACATTTCAGCCAATCTCTTCTCATTACCCCAGGGGATAGCAGTCAGATATCCATTAGCTCTGTACCTGACCTAACTCTACTGGCTGCCACCAGCTCCCCAGCCACTCTCCTTTCTACTTTTAGAAGAACTACATGGAAAGCATTGTGTGTGTGTTTTGGATTTTGCATACATCTGTGTGTACAGTATGTGTGTTTGTGTGTTATGCATGTGGGATCAGACATCACGCGCCCTCATTTTGGTGTGTGTGTGTGTGTGTGTGTGTGTGAGACAGAGAGACACACAGAGACACACACACGTACATACAGACACATTTATACTCACACACACTCACACTCTCTCTCTCTCTCTCTCTCTCTCTCACACATACATTTACATTGACATGTTAGTCATTTAGTAGACAGTCGTATCCAGAGTGACTTACATTTAGTGTATTCATCTTAAGATAGCTAGATGGGCCAACCACATATCTCAGTCATAGTAAGTACATTTTTCCTCAATAAAGTATCTATCAGCAGTCAGAGCTAGAAAGGGGGGAAAAGCCTTTCGTGAACCAACACACACTTGACCTCCCCCCTTTCTAGCTCTGACTTTGCTGATAAATACTTTATTGAGGAAAAATGTACTTACTATGACTGAGATATGTGGTTGGCCCATCTAGCTATCTTAAGATGAATACACTAAATATGTTACTCTGGATAAGAGTGTCTGCTAAATGACTAACATGTCAATGTGTGTGTGTGAGAGAGAGAGAGAGAGAGAGAGAGAGAGAGAGAGAGAGAGAGAGAGAGAGAGAGAGAGAGAGAGAGAGAGAGAGAGAGAGAGAGAGAGAGATAGATAGATAGATAGATAGATAGAGAGAGAGAGAGAGAGAGTGTGTAAGTGTGTTTGTGTGTGCATACGTGTGTGAGTATCAGACAGTGGACTCACAGTGAGGTCGAGTTTACAAGGGTTATAAACAGGGGCAGTGAAAGGCGCCATTAAAAACAGACAGGCCCTCAGGCTGTGACAAATTAAAACACTTCTGTCAGAGCGAGCCAGCCCACACCAACAAAGCCCCAACATTTTTTTACACACTCTTATACAGAGCAATTTACGTTAGTGAGTGCATTTATTTTTTTACTGGTCCCCCATGGGAATTGAACCCACAACACTGGCATTGTAAGCACCATGCTCTACCAACTGAGCCACACAGGACAACAGAACCCCACACCAACAGAGCCCACACCAAGAGAACCCCACACCAACAGAACACCACACCAACAGAACTCCAAACCAACAGAGACCACACCAAGAGAACCCCACACCAACAGAGCCCACACTAACAGAACCCCACACCAATAGAGCCCATACTAACAGAACCTCACGCCAACAGAGCCCACACTAACAGAACCCCACACCAATAGAGTCCACACTAACAGAACCCACACCAAGATAACCCCACACCAAAACAGACCACACCAACAGAACACCACACCAACAGAGCCCACACCAACATAACCCCACACCAACAGAACCCCACACCAAAACAGACAACACCAACAGAACCCCACACCAACAGAACCCCACATCAACAGAGCCCACACTAACAGAACCCCACACCAAGAGAACCCCACACCAACAGAGCCCACACTAACAGAACCCCACACCAACAGAACCCCACACCAAAACAGACCACACCAACAGAACCCCACACCAACAGAGCCCACACCAAGAGAACCCCACACCAAGAGAACCCCACACCAACAGAACCCCACACCAACAGAACCCCAGACCAAAACAGACCACACCAACAGAACCCCACACCAACAGAGCCCACACCAAGAGAACCCCACACCAAGAGAACCCCACACCAACAGAGCCCACACTAACAGAACCCCACACCAACAGAACCCCACACCAACAGAGCCCACACTAACAGAACCCCACACAAACAGAACCCCACACCAACAGAACCCCACACCAACAGAGCCCACACTAACAGAACCCCACACCAACAGAACCCCACACCAACAGAGCCCACACTAACAGAACCCCACACCAACAGAGCCCACACCAACAGAACCCCACACCAACAGAACCCCACACCAAGAGAACTCCTGAGTGGCGCAGTGGTCTAAGGCACTGCATCGCAGTGCTAACTGTGCCACTAGAGATCCTGGTTCGTATCCAGGCTCTGTCGCAGCCGGCCGCGACCGGGAGACTCATGGGCGGCGCACAATTGGCCCAGTGTCGTCCGGGGTAGGGGAGGGAATGGCCGGCAGGGATGTAGCTCAGTTGATAGAACATGGCGTTTGCAACGCCAGGGTTGTGGGTTTGATTCCCACGGGGGGCCAGTATATAAAAAAAAAAAAAAAAAAAAAAAATTCACTAACTGTAAGTCGCTCTGGATAAGAGCGTCTGCTAAATGACTTAAATGTAAATGTAAATGTGAGAACACCACACCAACCAGCCTGCTGTAAACCAGCCACCTGTTCAAATCAAATCAAATCAAATTGTAGTTGTCAAGTGTGCCGAATACAACAGGTGTAGACCTTACAGTGAAATGCTTACTTGCAAGCCCTTAACCAACAATGCAGTTTTAAGAAAGAATACCTAAAAAAATTAAAATAAATAAATAAATAATAATAATTAAAGAGCAAACAGTAGGGAGGCTATATACAGGGGGTACCGGCACCGAGTCAATGTGCGGGGGCACAGGTTAGTCGAGGTAATTAAAGTAATATATACATGTAAGTAGATTTATTAAACTGAATATGCGTAGATAATAAACAGAGAGTAGCAGCAGCGTAAAAGAGAGGGAGTGGGGGGTGGTAATGCAATTAGTCTAGGTAGCCATTTGATTAGATGTTCAGGAGTCTTATGGCTTGGGGGTAGAAGCTGTTTAGAAGCCTCTTGGACCTAGACTTGGCGCTCTGGTACCGCTTGCCGTGCAGTATCAGAGAGAACAGTCAATGACTAGGGTCGCTGGAGTTTTTAGGGCCTTCCTCTGACACCGCCTGGTATAGAGGTCCTGGATGGCAGGAAGCTTGGCCCCAGTGATGTACTGGGCTGTACGCACTACCCTCTGTAGCGCCTTACGTCGGAGGCTGAGCAGTTGCCATACCAGGCAGTGATGCAACCAGTCAGGATACTCTCGATTGCCAGCTGTAGAATCTTTTGAGGATCTGAGGACCCATGCCAAATCTTTTCAGTCTCCACGACTGTCTTGGTGTGCTTGGACCATATTAGCTTGTTGGTGATGTGGACACCAAGGAACTTGAAGCTCTCAACCTGCTCCACTACAGCCCCGTCGATGAGAATGGGGGCGTGCTTGGTCCTCTTCTTTTTCCTGTAGTCCACAATCATCTCCTTTGTCTTGATCACATTGATGGAGAGGTTGTTGTACTGGCACCACACGGCCAGGTCTCTGACCTCCTCCCTATAAGCTGTCTCATCGTTGTCGGTGATCAGGCCTGAGCTGTAGTCAATGAATAGCATTCTCACATAGTTGTTCCTTTTGTCCAGGTGAGAAAGGGCAGTGTGGAGCGCAATAGAGATCGCATCATCTGTGGATCTGTTGGGGCTGTATGCAAATTGGAGTGGGTCTAGGGTTTCTGGGATAATGGTGTTGATGTTAGCCATGACCAGACTTTCAAAGCACTTCATGGCTACAGGCGTCAGTGTTACGGGTCGGTAGTCATTTATGCAGGTTACCTTAGTGTCCTTGGGTACGGGGACTATGGTTGTCTGCTTGAAACATGTTGGTATTAGAGACTCAGACAGGGAGAGGTTGAAAATGTCAGTGAAGACACTTGCCAGTTTGTCAGCGCATGCTCGGAGTGTATGACCTGGTAATCCATCTGGCCCTGTGGCCTTGTGAATGTTGACCTGTTTAAAGGTCTTACTCACATCAGCTACGGAGAGCGTGATCACACAGTCGTCCGGAACAGCTGATGCTCTCATGCATGTTTCGGTGTTACTTGCCTCGAAGCGAGCATAGAAGTAATTTAGCTCGTCTGGTAGGCTCGTGTCACTGGGCAGCTCGCGGCTGTGCTTCCCTTTGTAGTCTGTAATAGTTTGCAAGCCCTGCCACATCCGACAAGCGTCGGTGCCGGTGTAGTACGATTCGATCTTAGTCCTGTATTGAGGCTTTGCCTGTTTGATGGTTCGTTGGAGGGCATAGCAGGATTTCTTATAAGCTTCCGGGTTAGAGTTCCGCACCTTGAAAGCTGAAGCTCTACCCTTTAGCTCAGTGCGGATGTTGCCTTTAATCCATGGCTTCTGGTTGGGGTACGTATGTACAGTCACTGTGGGGACGACATCATCGATGCACTTATTGATGAACCCAGTGACTGATGTCGCGTACTCCTCAATGCCATCGGAAGAATCCCGGAACATGTTCCAGTCTGTGCTAGCATAACAGTCCTGTTGCTTAGCATCTGCTTCATCTGACCACTTTTTTATTGACTGAGTAACTGGTGATTCCTGCTTTAGTTTTTGCTTGTAAGCAGGAATTAGGAGGATATAATTATGGTCAGATTTGTCAAATGGAGGGCGAGGGAGAGCTTTGTACGCGTCTCTGTGTGTGGAGTAAAGGTGATCTAGAGTTTTTTCCCCTCTGGTTGCACATTTAACATGCTGGTAGAAATTAGGTAAAACGGATTTAAGTTTCCCTGTATTAAAGTCCCCGGCCACTGGGAGCTCCGCCTCTGGATGAGCGTTTTCCTGTTTGCTTTTGGCCGTATACAGCTCATTGAGTGGGGTCTTAGTGCCAGAATCGGTTTGTGGTGGTAAATAGACAGCTACGAAGAATATAGATGAAAACTCTCTTGGTAGATAGTGTGGTCTACAGCTTATCATGAGATACTCCACCTCAGGCGAGCAAAACCTAAAGACTTCCTTAGATATCGTGCACCAGCTGTTGTTTACAAATATACATAGACTGCCACCCCTTGTCTTACCAGAGGCTGCTGTTCTATCCTGCCGATACAGTGTATAACCTGTCAGCTGTATGTTATTCATGTCGTCGTTCAGCCACGCCTCGGTGAAACATAATATATTACAGTTTAATGATGTCCTGTTGGTAGGATATACGCACTTTTAGTTCATCCACTTTATTATCAAGCGATTGTACGTTGGCCGATAGTATCGATTACAAAGGCAGATTAGCCACTCGTCGCGGGCTCCTTACCAGGCACCCCGATCTCCTTCCACGATATCTCCGTCTCTTTCTACTGCAAATGACGGGGATGAGGGCCCTGTCGGGTGTGTCTGGAGCAAATCCCTCTCCTCCGACTCATTATATAAATATTATTTGTCCAGTTCAAGGTGAGTAATCGCTGTTCTGATGTCCAGAAACTATTTTCGGTCATAAGAGATGGTAGCAGCAACATTATGTACAAAATGAGTTGCAAACAATGTGAAAAAACAAACACAATAGGTTGGTTAAGAGGTTGGTTAAGAGCCCATAAAATGGCAGGCATCCCCTCCGGTGCCATTGTTCAAATCAAATTAAATGTAATTTGCCACATGCGGCGAATACAACAGGTGTAGTGTTCTTACAAGCCCTTAGCCAACAATGCAGTAAAAAAAAAAAAAAAAAAAAAAAAATGAAAATAGATCAGTAAAAAATACAAATAATTAATTGTTGTAATTGTTGTGACATATATTCTGTTATTTTATTACTGGTTATGACTAGGGATGTTGCGGTGACCGTATTACCGCCACACTGGCGGTCACGAGTCATGAAGGCAGTCAAATTCCACGTGACCGTTTAGTGATGGTAATTAAGCTTCTCCAAGCTCTGATGCTGCTGATGGTCATTAGTAGCCTACCAAACTTGCTAACTGCCTGGTACTCAGCACTCTATTGTCCCTCTAATCCCTCTGACATCAATGCAAATGTTTTCAAAAATGTACCACAGGTGGATTCCAATCAAGTTGTAGAAATATCTCAAGGATGATCAATGGAAACAGGATGCACCTGAGCTCAATTTCGAGTCTCATAGAAAATAACTTAAATACTTATGTAAATACATACCTTATGTACCATACATACCATACGAAACATAACACATAACACAGACCCATGGGGCGGCGTGCAATTGGCCCAGCGTCGTCCAGGGTAGGGGAGGGAATGGCCGGCAGGGATGTAGATCAGTTAATAGAGCATGGCGTTTGCAACGCCAGGGTTGTGGGTTCGATTCCCACAGGGGGTATGAAAAATAATAATGTATGCACTAACTGTAAGTCGCTCTGGATAAGAGCGTCTGCTAAATGACTAAAATGTAAATGTAAAATGTAATAACATATCATACTAATTGGGGTGTCCTGGATTTACATTTGCTATGTTACGTCTGCCCCTGAGTCCAGGTTGGACCAACCAATCCACTGCCACACAACCAGTGGGTTGGTTGTCATCTACAGAGATACAACATCTACAACACAGCCTGTCTCGGTTCACACTGCACGGTGCCAGCTAAATTACTAGCCTCCATGATCTAATGCAATCTGTCTACTTTGTGTTATACTCTATAACCAAGTCCATTCTGCAGTGTGATCTCTGTATACCACTGCACTACACCTTCTGAGGTCAAATGTAGTCTGTAGTGACTCCACCTGTCATTGTTCAGCAGTAGGGTTAACCTGGCTCTGTGCAGCTATCCATCCCCTGCTAAGCTACCCCACGTCTCCTCCCAGCATGACCTCTGACCCTAACCCTAACCTCTGTCATTGTTCAGCAGTAGGGTTAACCTGGCTCTGTGCAGCTATCCATCCCCTGCTAAGCTACCCCACGTCTCCTCCCACCATGACCTCTGACCCTAACCCTAACCTCTGTCATTGTTCAGCAGAAGGGTTAACCAGGCTCTGTGCAGCTATCCATCCCCTGCTAAGCTACCCCACGTCTCCTCCCAGCATGACCTCTGACCCTAACCCTAACCTCTGTCATTGTTCAGCAGTAGGGTTAACCTGGCTCTGTGCAGCTATCCATCCCCTGCTAAGCTACCCCACGTCTCCTCCCAGCATGACCTCTGACCCTAACCCTAACCTCTGTCATTGTTCAGCAGTAGGGTTAACCTGGCTCTGTGCAGCTATCCATCCCCTGCTAAGCTACCCCACGTCTCCTCCCAGCATGACCTCTGACCCTAACCCTAACTTCTGTCATAGTTCAGCAGTAGGGTTAACCAGGCTCTGTGCAGCTATCCATCCCCTGCTAAGCTACCCCACGTCTCCTCCCAGCATGACCTCTGACCCTAACCCTAACCTCTGTCATTGTTCAGCAGTAGGGTTAACCAGGCTCTGTGCAGCTATCCATCCCCTGCTAAGCTACCCCACGTCTCCTCCCAGCATGACCTCTGACCCTAACCCTAACCTCTGTCATTGTTCAGCAGTAGGGTTAACCTGGCTCTGTGCAGCTATCCATCCCCTGCTAAGCTACCCCACGTCTCCTCCCAGCATGACCTCTGACCCTAACCCTAGCTTCTGTCATAGTCCTGCAGTAGGGTTAACCTGGCTCTGTGCTGCTATCCATCCCCTTCTGAGCTACCCCACGTCTCCTCCGAGCATGACCTCTGACCCTAACTCTCTGTCATAGTCCAGCCGAAGGGTTAACCAGGCTCTGTGCCTCCTCTCCTCTCCTCGCCTCGCCTTGCCTGGCTTGGCACTCAGTCAGATGATGTATAGGGAACACCCCATCCCACCTATCCCATCTTCATCCTCTGCCTCTGTTAGTGTCTCAACCAATGACTAACGCCGTTAATCCATTTCACTTTCCTGTCACATCCCCCCAACCCCTACCACCACTACCTTCCCCCACTACCACTTACATCCCTGTCACCGTCCCTCCCTCCCCATTACCTACCCCCCATCAGCTCTCCATCCGCCCCCTATCCACTCCCTTAATCAGGTAAATGTACAGCCCCATGCATCTCAAGCACATATGTTTACTGGGGAAATGGAGGAATGAAATCAAATCAATTGCTGTGAGCGATTTATGCCCATGTAGCAGGAAGGTGTGGCTTTATGGGAATACAACGCTGGGACTGACTGAGCAACAAGTTGCGCATCTGTGTGTAGGGGGGGTCATTCTCCCTTCTCTTACTCATCTCTCTCTCTCTCTCTCTCTCTCTCTCTCTCTCTCTCTCTCTCTCTCTCTCTCTCTCTCTCTCTCTCTCTCTCTCTCTTTCTCTCGCTCTCTCTCTCAGCCTCTCTCTGCAATAAGAGTGACAAGATAAGAGATTGCATTTCTCAGCTTGATGAGCTGCATCTAGAAGATGTCATGTTTAAGGGGAGAAAAAAAACTGACAGTACATATCTAACCTTTGTAATGTGTCAATGGGCTTCCTATTGTCCGCCATCTTGTCTGACATCACAGTACTACTGACAGGTTTGGGATTCATCTTCAATCTTTTCTTCTTCTCCTTAGCTGTGCTCTACACTAAAAGACAAGCATGGTGCTTCAGGTTTTCTATGGTGGTGAATCTACAGGTGCACTGTGCAGGCTCACGTGTCCCTTACAATGTAATATCTGTGTCTGGTTGTGTGTGTTGAAATATTTTTTTCACCTTTATTTAACCAGGTAAGCCAGTTATTTACAACTGCGACCTGGCCAAGATAAAGCAAAGCAGTGTGGAAAAAACAACAACAACACAGAGTTACATATGAAATAAACAAAACGTACAGTCAATAACACAATAGAAAATCTATATACAGTGTGTGCAAATGCAGTAAGCTATGGAGGTAAGGCAATAAATAGGCCATAGTGCAAAATAATTACAATTATAATTTAGTATTAACACTGGAGTGATAGATGTGCAGAAGATGATGTGCAAATAGAGATACTGGGGTGCAAATAAGCAAAATAAATAACAATGTAAATAACAATATGGGGATGAGGTAGTTGGGTGGGCTAATTACAGATGGACTGTGTACAGGTGCAGTGATTGGTAAGCTGCTCTGACAACTAATGCTTAAAGATAGTGAGGGAGATAAGTGTCTCCAGCTTCAGAGATTTTTGCAGTTCGTTCCAGTCATTTGCAGCAGAGAACTGGAAAGAATGGTGACCAAAGGAGGTGTTGGCTTTGGGGATGACCAGTGAGATATACCTGCTGGAACGCATACTACGGGTGGGTGTTGCTATGGTGACCAATGAGCTAAGATAAGGCGGGGATTTGCCTAGAAGGGATTTATAGATGACCTGGAGCCAGTGGGTTTGGCGACGAATATGTAATGAAGGCCAACCAACGAGAGCATACAGGTCACAATGGTGGGTA
Source organism: Coregonus lavaretus (assembly GCF_964263955.1). Lineage (NCBI taxonomy): Eukaryota > Metazoa > Chordata > Actinopteri > Salmoniformes > Salmonidae > Coregonus > Coregonus lavaretus. The sequence continues at coordinate 37,885 of NW_028158230.1, read as the reverse complement.
GTAAATGGGGCTTTGGTGACAAAATGGATGGCACTGTGATAGACTACATCCAATTTGCTGAGTAGAGTGTTGGAAGCTATTTTGTAAATGACATCGCCGAAATCAAGGATCGGTAGGATAGTCAGTTTTACGAGGGCATGTTTAGCAGCATGAGTGAAGGAGGCTTTGTTGCTAAATAGGAAGCCGATTCTAGATTTAACTTTGGATTGGAGATGCTTCATGTGAGTCTGGAAGGAGAGTTTACAGTCTAACCAGACACCTAGGTATTTGTAGTTGTCCACATATCCTAAGTCAGAGGCGCCGAGAGTAGTGATTCTAGTCGGGCAGGCGGGTGCAAGCAGCGTTCGATTGAAGAGCATGCATTTAGTTTTACTAGCGTTTAAGAGCAGTTGGAGGCCACTGAAGGAGTGTTGTATGGCATTGAAGCTCGTTTGGAGGTTTGTTAACGCAGTGTCCAATGAAGGGCCAGATGTATACAAAATGGTGTCGTCTGCGTAGAGGTGGATCTGAGAGTCACCAGCAGCAAGAGCGACATCATTGATATACACAGAGAATAGAGTCGGCCCGAGAATTGAACCCTGTGGCACCCCCATAGAGACTGCCAGAGGTCCAGACAACAGGCCCTCCGATTTGACACATTGAACTCTATCTGAGAAGTAGTTGGTGAACCAGGCGAGGCAGTCATTTGAGAAACCAGGGCTATTTAGTCTGCCAATAAGAATGCGGTGATTGACAGAGTCAAAAGCCTTGGCCAGGTCAATGAAGACGGCTGCACAGTACTGTCTTTTATCGATCGCGGTTGTTATATCGTTTAGGACCTTGAGCGTGGCTGAGGTACACCCATGACCATCTCGGGCAGGATGGATATAGGTCTGTAACAGTTTGGATCTAGAGTGTCACCCCCTTTGAAGAGGGGGATGACCGCGGCAGCTTTCCAATCTCTGGGGATCTCAGACGTTACGAAAGAGAGGTTGAACAGGCTAGTAATAGGGGTTGCGACAATTTCGGCAGCTAATTTTAGAAAGAAAGGGTCCAGATTGTGTAGCCCAGCTGATTTGTAGGGGTCCAGATTTTGCAGCTCTTTCAGAACATCAGCTATCTGAATTTGGATGAAGGAGAAGCGGGGGGTGCATGGGTAAGATGCAGCGGAGGGTGCAGAGCTAGTGGCCGGGGTAGGGGTAGCCAGGTGGAAAGCATGGCCAGCCGTAGCAAAATGCTTGTTGAAATTTATCGGTAGTGACAGTGTTTCCTAGCCTCAGTGCAGTGGGTAGCTGGGAGGAGGTGCTCTTATTCTCCATGGACTTTACAGTGTCCCAAAACCTTTTGGAGTTAGTGCTACATGATGCACATTTCTGTTTGAAAAAGTTAGCCTTTGCTTTCCTAACTGATTGTCTATATTGGTTCCTGACTTCACCTGAAAAGTTGCATATCGCGGGGGCTGTTCGATGCTAATGCCGTACGACACAGGATGTTTTTGTGCTGGTCAGGGGCAGTCAAGTCTGGGGTGAACCAGGGGCTATATCTGTTCTTAGTTCTGAATTTTTTGAATGGGGCATGCTTATTTAAGATGGAGAGGAAAGCACTTTTAAAGAACAACTAAAAGAACAGTAAAGGCGTCCTCTACTGACGGAATGAGCTCAATATTCATCCAGGATACATGGGCCAGGTTAATTAGAAAGGCCTGCTCGCTGAAGTGTTTTAGGGAGCGTTTGACAGTGATGATGGGTGGTCGTTTGACCGCGGACCCATTACGGACGCAGGCAATGAGGCAGTGATCGCTGAGATCCTGGTTGAAGACAGCGGAGGTGTATTTAGAGGTTAAATTAGTCAGGATGATATCTATGAGGGTGCCCATGTTAACGGATTTAGGATTGTACCTGGTAGGTTCCTTGATAATTTGTGTGAGATTAAGGGCATCTAGTTTAGATTGTAGGACGGCCGGGGTATTAAGCATATCCCTGTTTAGGTCACCAAGCAATACGAACTCTGAGGATAGATGAGGGGCAATCAATTCACATATGGTGTTCAGGGCACAGCTGGGGGCTGAGGGGGGTCTGTAGCAAGCGGCAACAATGAGTGTGTGTATGTGTTTGGGGGTGTATTTGTGTGTGTGTATGATGATGTGACCTCTGTCGCAAACGTCCTGTTTGACTGGACGCCATGGATCTATGGATGTTGTCAACACATGCCTCCTCGCTCTCATCTTCTCTCATTCAACCCCCCCCCCCCCTCTCTGTCATTCATCTCTCTTTTAGAGACGCCGTCAGTTCCTTGAGCGGGGTCAGTATGACGAGAGACGACCCTCAGGCTAATACCCGCAGAGAGGAAACATGCTAATGACACATACACGGCAGGCTGACATGCCAGTTACACACACGTCACGTCTTCCACACACACAGCTGGAGAGTTACAGTCACCTGTCAATGACAGTATCACAGTGCCAGCCTCCTTTCAGAGTGATACTGCCTTTGGTGAGGTGTTGAGCTGGCGTGTGTTCATATGTATGTGTTCACATAAACACACATGTGTGTTCATACGTGTGTGTGTGTGTGTGTGTACATACAGTGTGTGTGTGTGTGTGTGTGTGTGTACATATGTGAGTGTGTTTGTGTGACTGTGCGACAAAGGGCTTTAAAGTCGTTCTCTGTCTAGCCTGTAACAGCACATCACTGACTCCTGACAGCTTTCCCAACGCTCCGCTCTGATTATCCGCTGCTCATGGGCATTCCCTGATGAACTCATATCCAGCGCTCCGGGCATGGATGAAGCCCAGAGAATGGGAACATGGGAATAATCTCCAGTGGAATGAGTGTGGAGAGGATGGGATGAGAAGGGAGGAAAGGTAGATGATAGCAGAAGAAAACAGGGATGACCACTAAACAGGCAGATACCAAACATCCTGCTGTGGGTCTGAACACCGCAGAATCTTGACTATTATAGACCTCATAGTTCAATAGCGGTCTGCTTCTTTTCTCTGCATTCTGTCAAGACGATTGTGTTCACTATACAAGAAGCATTGGATTTGATTGGATTTGAATAAGTATTGATGCACGGTATATGAAGGTGGGTGGATGGATGTGTTGCTGTCTCACCTTTGTATATGATCAGATAACAAAAAAAAGAGGATACATAGCTATTCTTCTTATTTCTATCTTCCTGTCAGACACAATACATTTTGACAGTAGAATAGAAGAGGAATGAAGAGACAAAGAGAGAAAGTATCCAAGGCCGCTCCTCAGAGTAAATGCCCTGTAGCCAGTAGAACGACTCTTTGCCTCCAGTCTGTTATTGTTAGCACCTCTAACTGTAGCCTATGGCACAGCAATCATAGCACTGGATTATGGGGCTTTAGTCAATAGAGGGCCAGCGGGAGCTAGAGGAGGAGGAGGAGGAGGAGGAGGAAGAGAAGGAGGGAAAGGAAGAGGAGGAAGAGGAAGATGATGGAGAGGAAGAGGAGGAAGATGAAGAGGAAGAGGAGGAGGAGGAAGATGAAGAGGAAGAGGAAGAATAGGAGGAAGATGAAGAGGAGGAGGTGGAGGAAGATGAAGATGAAGATGAGGAAGAGGAAGAGGAGGAGGAAGAGGACGAGGAAGATGAGGAGGAAGAGGACGAGGAGGAGGAGGAGGAGGAGGAATAGGAGGAGGAGGAGGAGGAGGAGGAGGAGGAGGAGGAGGAGGAAGGCTGGAACATTCATTCTGAGACTGAGAGGGAGTGATGGAGAAAAAGAAAGAGCACGTATTGAATACCACTTGAACAGGAGAGGTTCGTATTGAATACCACCTGAACAGGAGAGTATTGTATTGAATACCACCTGAACAGAAGAGGATCGTATTGAATACCACCTGAACAGGAGAGGATCGTATTGAATACCACATGAACAGGAGAGGATCGTATTGAATACCACATGAACAGGAGAGGATCGTATTGAATACCACCTAAACAGGAGAGGATCGTATTGAATACCACATGAACAGGAGAGGATCGTATTGAATACCACCTGAACAGGAGAGGATGTTATTGAATACCACCTGAACAGGAGAGGATCAGCAGACCAGAGGAACATATAGAATAGCAGAGACAGTAATGACACTAACCCGTTTGAAAATATATTCGTTGGTGGATAGCTATTGAACGGATAACTGATAAATTCTAATAATCAATGGGAACAGAGATCAGCGATGGGTGTTCTCTGGTTTGGCTGTAAATAATGGTGCCGCACTGCAGTTTCACTAAATGATTGAATTCTGAAGGCAGAGCGGTGACACTGTGGTGAGGGACGGCTCTAAGACTGCATCCTTCACAGGATGTCATGGAGGATGATCTGTAAACAATGAGACAGGAAGTGAAGGGTGATGACAGAGAGGGAGGGGGGAGGTAGGGAGGGGGACGGAGGGAGGGAGGATGAGAGAGAGGGAGGGAGGTAATGTGCTATAAAGGGGTGAGGAAAAGGGGGAATAAATATAGTGTAATTTATTAGAGTGTGTTATATACAGTCGTGGTCAAAAGTTTTGAGAATGACACAAGTATTGGTCTTCACAAAGTTTTCTGCTTCAGTGTTTTTATATATTTTTGTCAGATGTTACTATGTTAAACTGAAGTATAATTACAAGCATTCCATGAGTGTCAAAGGCTTTTATTGACAATTACATTAAGTTTATGCAAAGAGTCAATATTTGCAGTGTTGACCCTTCTTTTTCAAGACCTCTGCAATCCGCCCTGGCATGCTGTCAATTAACTTCTGGGCCACATCCTGATTGATGGCAGCCCATTCTTGCATAATCAATGCTTGGAGTTTGTCAGAATTTGTGGGTTTTTGTTTGTCCACCCGCCTCTTGAGGATTGACCACAAGGTCTCAATGGGATTAAGGTCTGGGTAGTTTCCTGGCCATGGACCCAACATTTCAATGTTTTGTTCCCCAAGCCACTTAGTTATCACTTTTGCCTTATGGCAAGGTGCTCCATCATGCTGGAAAAGGCATTGTTCATCACTAAACTGTTCTTGGATGGTTGGGAGAAGTTGCTCTCGGAGGATGTGTTGGTACCATTCTTTATTCATGGCTGTGTTCTTAGGCAAAATTGTTGGCATGACACAGGACTGATGGTAGCGCTCACCTTGTCTTCTTCGGACAAGCCTATTTCCGGATGCCCCAAACAATCGGAAAGGGGATTCATCAGAGAAAATGACTTTACCCCAGTCCTTAGCAGTCCAGTCCCTGTACCTTTTGCAGAATATCAGTCTGTCCCTGATGTTTTTCCTGGAGAGAAGTGGCTTCCTCGCTGCCCTTCTTGACACCAGGCCATCCTCCAACAGTCTTCGCCTCACTGTGCATGCAGATGCACTCACACCTGCCTGCTGCCATTCCTGAGCAAGCTCTGCACTGGTGGTGCCCCGATCTCGCAGCTGAATCAACTTTAGGAGACGGTCCTGGCGCTTGCTGGACTTTCTTGGGCGCTCTGAAGCCTTCTTCACAACAATTGAACCTCTCTCATTTAAGTTCTTGATGATCCGATAAATGGTTGATTTAGGTGCAATCTTACTAGCAGCAATATCCTTGCCTGTGAAGCCCTTTTTTGTGCAAAGCAATGATGACGGCACGCGTTTCCTTACAGGTAACCATGGCTAACAGAGGAAAAACAATGATTTCAAGCACCACCCTCCTTTTAAAGCTTCCAGTCTGTTATTCTAACTCAATCAGCATGACAGAGTGATCTCCAGCCTTGTCCTCGTCAACACTCTCACCCGTGTTAACGAGATAATCACTGACATGATGTCAGCTGGTCCTTTTGTGGCAGGGCTGAAATGCAGTGGAAATATTTTTTGGTGGATTAAGTTCATTTTCATGGCAATGAGGAACTTTTCAATTAATTGCAATTCATCTGATCACTCTTCATAACATTCTGGAGTATATGCAAATTGCCATCATAAAAACTGAGTCAGCAGACTTTGTGAAAATTAATATTTGTGTAATTCTCAAAACTTTTGACCACGACTGTATTGTAAAGGGTTGGGGTGAGGTACTTACATGACTTACTCACATGAAGAAGTGAGATTGAGGAAAGGGATGTTTGGGGGTGATATGTATAGTATAAAGGATGGGGTGAGGTAATGCAGTGTAAAGGTGAAGAAATAGACAGGTGATATAGCATCATTACAGTGGGGGTTGGGTGACAGAGAGAGTGTAAGTGGTGAGGGTGGAGGAGTGATAATGACGGGGTATATCCATTGTAGTGTATGGTGGGTGTAAAGTACTTTGTTGAGTTTAGTTGATAACTCAGTCGCTATGTGTGTGTCGGAACGTCTCAGCAGGCTGGGCATGGCAGTTGGCACACAAATCTCCGGAGACGTTGGTTTCTCCTTTGCCGTAGATCATTGAGAAAACGCTTAGTCACTCAGAGCCAAATCAACATCTTTATGAACAACAAGCTCTCACAGTCTCACTACAATATTAGACGTTTTTTGCACTTTTCTCCAAACTTAAACTGTTTTAGTTGCTCCCAATGTCAAATTCCGAAGTATTTTTGGGTTTCTCCTCTTGCTCCGCATCCTTCCGTTTCTAAAAACGTCAAATTTCAAAGTGACTCTTATGTGGTTGATGTTACAAATATGTGTTGGTCTGATGTGATTAACAAGGAGCATCCAGATGCTGCACATGAAATTGCTTCTTCCAATTATTGATGCACCTGTTAAGAAACTAACTGTTAGAACTGTTAAGGCTCCATGGATTGATGAGAAATTGAAAACCTGTACGGTTGAAAGAGATGGGGCAAAAGGAGTGGCTAATAAGTCTGGCTGCACATCTGACTGGCTGACTTACTGCATATTGAGAAATTATGTGACTAACCTCAACTAAAATAATAATAAACTGTATTATGAAGCCATGATCAATGAAATAAAGAATGATGGGAAAAAAACATTGTACTTTAAATGAAATGATGGGCGGAAAGACAAATTCAACTCCATCTTTCATCCAATCAGATGGCTTATTCATTACAAAACCATTTGATTTTGCCAGTTATTTTAATGATTACTTCATTGGCAAAGTGGGCAAAGTTAGGCAGGAATTGCCAACAATGAACAGTGAGCCATCGTATTCATGCATAAAAAAAACAAATAATGAAAGAAAAGCAGTGGAAGTTTGAATTTTGTAAAGTTAGTGTGGGAGAGGTGGAAAGATTATTGTTATCGATCAATAATGACAAACCTCCTGGCATTGACAATTTAGATGGAAAGCTACTGAGGATGGTAGCTGACTCTATAGCCACTCCTATCTGTCATATCTTTAATCTGAGCCTAGAGGAAACGTTTTGTCCTCAGGCCTGGAGGGAAGCCAAAGTCATTCCGCTACCCAAGAGTGGTGAAGTAGCCTTTACTGGTTCTAACAGCAGACCTATCTGTTTGCTGCCAGCTCTTAGCAAACTGTTGGAAAAAGTTGTGTTTGACCAAATACAATGCTATTTCTCTGTATACGAATTGACAACAGACTTTCAGCATGCTTATAGAGAAGGGCACTCAACATGTACTGCACTGACACAATTGACTGATGATTGGTTGAAAGAAATTGATAATAAGAAGATTGTGGGAGCTCAACTGCTAGACTTCAGTGCAGCCTTTGATATTATCGACCAATACCTGTTGTTGACAAAACTTATGTGTTCCTGGCTTTTCAACCTCTGCCATACTGTGGATTCAGAGCTATCTATCTAATAGAACTCAGAGGGTTTTCTTTAATGGAACCTTCTCTAATGTCAAACATGTAGGGTGTGGTGTACCCCAGGGCAGCTCTCTAGGCGTTCTACTATTTTCTATTTTTACCAATGACCTGCTACTGGCATTAAACAAAGCCTGTGTGACAATGTATGCTGATGATTCAACCATATACTGTACATGTCATCAACCAAAGCTAATAAAGTCACTGAAACCCTTAACAACGAGTTGCAGTCAGTTTTGGAATGGGTCCTGAACATCTCTAAAATTAAGAGCATTATATTTGATACAAATAATTCCCTAAGGTCTAGACCTCAGCTGAATCATGTAATGGATGGTGTGGCTGTTGTGGAAACTAAATTAATTGGTGTTACCTTAGATTGTAAACTGTCATGGTCAAAACATATATTGTAGATTCAGTGGTTGTAAAGCTGGGGAGAGGTCTGTCCATAATAAAAAGATCCTCTGCTTTTTTGACACCACACTCCAAAAAGCATGTCCTGCAGGCTCTAGTTGTCACGTTCACTTACAGACGGGACGGACCAAGGCGCAGCGTGATATGCATACATGTTTATTTAAAGGAATAAACAACCGACAAAACGAAACGTGAAGTCCAAGGCAGCACAACACAACATACCTTAACTGGAACAAGATCCCACAACCCACTAGTGCCAATAGGCTGCCTAAGTATGGTCCCCAATCAGAGACAATGAGCGACAGCTGCCTCTGATTGGGAACCACACCGGCCAACATAGATCTACACGATCTAGATCTAAACCTAGAAAATACAACATAGAACATACCACACAGAAAATACACACCCTGACTCAACAAATACGAGTCCCCAGAGTCAGGGCGTGACAGTACCGGCCCCCAAAAGGTGCGGACTCCGACCGCACAACATAAACATAACAGGGTAGGGGCCGGGTGGGCATTCCGCCTCGGAGGCGGATCCGGCTCAGGGCGTGACGACCACTTACTCTCCGCCTCCCTGTTGCGCCCCTGGTCTGGTCTGGACCTCGGAGCGCTGCTTCCCCTCTCCTTCCTCCCACGAAGTACCAAGCCCTGTCTGGACCCTGGTGTGGGAGACCCCGAACCTGGAGAGGGGATGACGTCTGGGTCTGGACTGGAGCCGCTGACCGGAGCTGGACCGGGCACCGGTGGAGCGGACTACACAGGCTCCGGACTGGAGCCGCTGACCGGAGCTGGACTGGGCACCGGTGGAGCGGACTGCTCTGGCTCCGGAATGGAGCCGCTGACCGGATCTGGACTGGACCCCGGTGGAGCGGACTGCTCTGGCTCCGGAGTGGAGCAGCTGACCGGAGCTGAACTGGGCACCGGTGGAGCGGACTGCTCTGGCTCCGGAGTGGAGCAGCTGACCGGTGCCGGACCAGGCACCGGTGGAACAGGCACGGGCCGTGCCGGACTGGACACACGCACCACTGGCTTGGTGCAAGGGGCAGGAACAGGCCGGGCCGGGCTGGCGACGCACACCACTGGCTTGGTGCGAGGGGCAGGAACAGGCCGGGCCGGCGACGCGCACCACTGGCTTGGTGCGAGGGACATGAACAGGCCGGACCGGGCTGGCGACGCGCACCACTGGCTTGGTGCGAGGAGCAGGAACAGGCACGGGCCGTGCCAGACTGGACACACGCACCACTGGCTTGGTGCGAGGGGCAGGAACGGTTCGGGCCGTACTGGGAACACGCACCACTGGCTTAGTGCGGGAAGCAGGAACGGGCCGGACCGGACTGGCGACACGCACCACTTGCTTGGTGCGAGGGACATGAACAGGCCGGACCGGGCTGGCGACGCGCACCACTGGCTTGGTGCGAGGAGCAGGAACAGGCCGGGCCGGGCTGGCGATGCGCACCACTGGCTTGGTGCAAGGGGCAGGAACAGGCCGGGCCAGGCTGGCGACGCGCACCACTGGCTTGGTGCGAGGATCAGGAACAGGCCGGACCGGGCTGTCGACGCGCAACACTGGCTTGGTGCGAGGGGCAGGAACAGGCCGGGCCGGGCTGTCGACGCGCACCACTGGCTTGGTGCGAGGGGCAGGAATAGGCCGGGCCGGGCTGGCGACGCGCACCACTGGCTTGGTGCGAGGGGCAGGAACGGGTCGGGCCGTACTGGGAACACGCACCACTGGCTTAGTGCGGGAAGCAGGAACGGGCCGGTCCGGACTGGCGACACGCACCACTTGCTTGGTGCGAGGGACATGAACAGGCCGGACCGGGCTGGCGACGTGCACCACTGGCTTGGTGCGAGGAGCAGGAACAGGCCGGGCCTGGCTGGCGATGCGCACCATTGGCTTGGTGCAAGGGGCAGGAACAGGCCGGACCGGGCTGGCGACGCGCACCACTGGCTTGGTGCGAGGGGCACGAACAGGCCGGGCCGGGCTGGCGACACGCACCACTGGCTTGGTGCAAGGGGCAGGAACAGGCCGGGCCAGGCTGGCGACGCGCACCACTGGCTTGGTGCGAGAGACAGGAACAGGCCGGGCCGGGCTGGCGACGCGCACCACTGGCTTGGTGCGAGGATCAGGAACAGGCCGGACCGGGCTGTCGACGCGCACCACTGGCTTGGTGCGAGGGGCAGGAACAGGCCGGGCCGGGCTGGCGACGCGCACCACTGGCTTGGTGCGAGGGGCAGGAACAGGCCAGGCCGTACTGGGAACACGCACCACTGGCTTAGTGTGGGAAGCAGGAACAGGACAGGCCGGACTGGCGACGCGCACCACTGGCTTGGTGCGAGGGGCAGGGACTGGTCGGGCATTACTGGGAACACGCACCACTGGCTTAGTGCGGGAAGCAGGAACGGGCCTGACCGGACTGGCGACACGCACCACTTGCTTGGTGCGAGGAGCGGGACTGGGTTCCTTTATTAACCCCCGCTCCTTCTGCTGCCTAACCAGCTCCTCTCGCCGTGCCTCTACACTTTCCTTCTCCCTTATAGCCTCCTGTAGCGCCTCCCTCTGACCGAATAACTCCTGCTCCCTCTGAACCAATAGCCCCCGTAACATGGTGGCCTCCTCTCCTAACCTGCAGACCCGCCCTTTAACGTCCTCCTTTTGCCTCGTCGTCCACACCGTGTGACCCCCCCCAAAAGGTTATTGGGGTTGCCTCTCGGGTCTCCGTCGTCGGCACTCCTCTTCCTGTGACGCCCCCACGAGTTAGCGAACAGAACCTCGTCGTCGTCGTCATCCTCCGACTCCTCAGTATAATACTGTTCCCACTCCTCTTCCCATGGTCGTAGGGACCCAATCTGAAAACCGACCGGGTGCAGTGGTCGGGGCTCTTCTCTCTCGCTCCCCGACCACTCCTTTAGCCCCCCCAAACATTTTATTGGGGCTGTCTCTCGGGCTTCCTCCTCGACCGGCGTCTCGGGCTTCCTCCTCTGCGTTGCCGTTGCTCCTCTCCTGCCTGGGTATCTACCTTCGCCCATGGCCCTTTCCCCGCGAATATCTCTTCCCATGACCACAATTTGCCCACCTGGGACATGGCTATTCACTCCTCCTGGGCACGCTGCTTGGTCCTCGTTTGGTGGGATCTTCTGTCACGTTCGTTCATCGACGGGACGGACCAAGGCGCAGCGTGATATGCATACATGTTTATTTAAAGGAATAAACAACCGACAAAACAACAAAACGAAATGTGAAGTCCAAGGCAGCACAACACAACATACCTTAACTGGAACAAGATCCCACAACCCACTAGTGCCAATAGGCTGCCTAAGTAGGTTCCCCAATCAGAGACAACGAGCGACAGCTGCCTCTGATTGGGAACCACACCGGCCAACATAGATCTAGACAATCTAGATCTAAACCTAGAAAATACAACATAGAACATGCCACACAGAAAATACACACCCTGACTCAACAAATACGAATCCCCAGAGTCAGGGCGTGACACTAGTTTTGTCTTATCTTGATTATTGTCCAGTCATGTGGTCAAGTGCTGCAAAGAAAGACCTAGTTAAGCTGCAGCTGGCCCAGAACAGAGCTGCACGTCTTGCTCTTCATTGTAATCAGAGGGCTAATACAAATACTATGCATGCCAGTCTTTCTTGACTAAGAGTTGAGGAGAGACTGACTGCATCACTTCTTCTTTTCATAACAAACATGAATATGTTGCAAATTCCAAATTGTTTGCATAGTCAACTTACACACAGCTCTGACACACTTACCCCATCAGACTTGTCACCAGGGGACTTTTCACAGTCCCCAAATCCAGAACAAATTCAAGAAAACGTACAGTATTATATAGAGCGATTATTGCATGGAACTTCCTTCCATCTCATATTGCTCAAATGAACAGCAAACCTGGTTTCAAAAACAGATAAAGCAACACGTCACACAACGCCACTCCCCTATTTGACATAGATAGTTTGTGTGTATGTATTGATATGTAGGCTATGTGTGCCATTTTCAAATGTATGTAATTCTGTCCTTGAGCTGTTCTCCCTCTAACATCTATCCTTCACAACAACCATCAGTTATCTGTCTCTCTCCCTCTAACATCTGTACTTCACAACAACCATAATTTATCTGTGTTAATCTCCCTCTAACATCTGTCCTTCACAACAACAATCATTTCTCTGTGTTAATCTCCCTCTAACAAATCATCCCTCATGCATAAAGAAATATAACCAGAAAGCTTTTCAAGATGTTCTTGATTTTATTTTGAGTGAATGCACTGTCTGAGACACAAAGTGCAGGCTCTGTGAGTGATATAATCAGTTGGTAAACACTTGCAAAACGTGTTCATGACCTAGAGGAGGGTTGTTGTCATTCAACTACTCCATGAACAGTCTTTAGTATTAGTAGATCCAGTCAGACACAAAGTGACATTAGACTCTAACTACAGTAATAATCAACATTTCATGACCACGATGTAAGCTCAGCAAAGACAGAAAAACAGATGGACAGCTTTAAGGCTGAAGCTGAAGCCTTCTCAGTGTGTTGACACTGTGTTAGTGTGCGTGGGCTGGCTATCATAACTTCCTGTCCTGATCACCACTTTTATGTCTGGGACAATTATTGGCTGTCAGAGCCACATGCTGATAGCTCTCGAACACAACACAACACAATGCCATGGAGACACATGGTCATGTCAATAGGAGGGGAGGAGAGAGAGCAGAGAGGACAGGAGAAGAAGAGGAGAGGAGGGAAGGAGGAGAGGAGGGAAAGAGGAGAGGAGGGAAGGAAGAGAGGAGGGACGAAGAAGAGGATGGAAAGAGGAGTGGAGGTAGATAAGAGAGGAGAAAATAGGAGTGGAGGGAAAGAGGAGTGGAGGGAAGGAGGAGAGGAGGGAAGGAGGAGAGGAGGGAAGGAGGAGAGGATGGAAAGATGAGTGGAGGTAGATAAGAGAGGAGAACATAGGAGTGGAGGGAAAGAGGAGAGGAGGGAAGGAGGAGAGGAGGGAAGGGGAGAGGATGGAAAGAGGAGTGGGGGTAGATACGAGAGGAGAAAATAGGAGTGGAGGGAAATAGGAGTGGAGGGAAGGAGGAGAGGAGGGAAGGAGGAGAGGAGGGAAGGAGGATAGGATGGAAAGAGGAGTGGAGGTAGATAAGAGAGGAGAAAATAGGAGTGGAGGGAAATAGGAGTGGAGGGAAAGAGTAGTGGAGGGAAGGAGTTGAGGAGGGAAGGAGGAGAGGATGGAAAGAGGAGTGGAGGTAGATAAGAGAGGAGAAAATAGGAGTGGAGGGAAAGAGGAGTGGAGGGAAGGAGGAGAGGAGGGAAGGAGGAGAGGAGGGAAGGAGGAGAGGATGGAAAGATGAGTGGAGGTAGATAAGAGAGGAGAACATAGGAGTGGAGGGAAAGAGGAGTGGAGGGAAGGAGGAGAGGAGGGAAGGAGGAGAGGATGGAAAGAGGAGTGGAGGTAGATAAGAGAGGAGAAAATAGGAGTGGAGGGAAATAGGAGTGGAGGGAAGGAGGAGAGGAGGGAAGGAGGAGAGGAGGGAAGGGGAGAGGATGGAAGGAGGAATGGGGGTAGATACGAGAGGAGAAAATAGGAGTGGAGGGAAATAGGAGTGGAGGGAAGGAGGAGAGGAGGGAAGGAGGAGAGGAGGGAAGGAGGATAGGATGGAAAGAGGAGTGGAGGTAGATAAGAGAGGAGAAAATAGGAGTGGAGGGAAATAGGAGTGGAGGGAAAGAGTAGTGGAGGGAAGGAGTTGAGGAGGGAAGGAGGAGAGGATGGAAAGAGGAGTGGAGGTAGATAAGAGAGGAGAAAATAGGAGTGGAGGGAAGGAGGAGAGGAGGGAAGGAGGAGAGGAGGGAAAGAGGAGTGGAGGTAGATAAGAGAGGAGAAAATAGGAGTGGAGGGAAATAGGAGTGGAGGGAAGGAGGAGGGGAGGGAAAGCCAGATCCACTCTGACCCTTTAACCTGACATGAACTGAGGGAGAGATGTGAAGTGAGTGACAAAAAAGAAGCATATGATCAAAACATAGTTGAATGAAAGGATGGATGAAGAGAAAGATGGGGAGTTCATTATAGAAGGAAGACAGGAAAAGAACAGAACAGATGAAAAGATGTAGCATAGGAAATGGTGTGCAGGGGTAAGATGTGCTTTCTCTCCTTCTGCCATGGGGCCATGTGTCAATCAAACATATCATGTCATTCATCCCGCCCCCTCTTCATGTCATTAGGCTAAAACAGGATGTGACACGGGACTACGCTCTGAGCAACTCTAAAACCACCCTATCCTGCATCCCTGTGGCTGTGTGTGTGACCTAGGTCTTAGACAAATGTACATATAACAAGAAGGAGAAAAATATGCAAAAGAAAGAGAATAGAGTAATGGAGGAAAGGAAAGGAAACATGGGAGTAGAGTTCTGGAGAGAAGTAGAGAGTAGTAGCCTCCCCAGCCTCCCCAGTGGAAAGTCTACAGAGAGAGGCAGAGAGTAGCAGCCTCCCCAGTTGATAGTCTACAGAGAGAGGCAGAGAGTAGCAGCCTCCCCAGTTGAAAGTCTACAGAGAGAGGCAGAGAGTAGCAGCCTCCCCAGTGGAAAGTCTACAGAGAGAGGCAGAGAGTAGCAGCCTCCCCAGTTGAAAGTCTACAAACCGTCTGGGCCTCAGCAACACTGATTCTCTCTCTCTCTCTCTATCTCTCTCTCGCTCGCTCTCTCTCTCTCTCTCTCTCTCTCTCTCTCTCTCTCTCGCTCTCTCTCTCTCTCTCTCTCTCTCTCTCCCTCTCTCTCTCTCTCTCTCTCTCTCTCTCTCTCTCTCTCTCTCTCTCTCTTTATTCAATTCAATTCCAATTTAAAGGGCTTTATTTATATTGGAAACATATGTTTACATTGCCAAAGCAAGTGAAATAGATATTAAACAAAAGTGAAATAAACAATAAAAAATGAACAGTAAACATTGCATTCACAAAAGTTCCAAAATAATAAAGACATTTGCATTGTCATATTATGTCAATATACAGTGTTGTAACGATGTGCAAATAGTTGTATTACAAAAGGGAAAATAAATAAACGTTAATATAGGTTGTATTGTTAGTCGCTCTGGATAAGAGTGTCTGCTAAATTATGTAAATGTAAATGTATATACAATGGTGTTTGTTCTTCACTGGTTGCCCTTTTCTTGTGGCACCAGGTCACAAATCTTGCTGCTGTGATTACACACTGGTATTTCACCCAGTAGATATGGGAGTTTTTCAAAATTGGATTTGTTTTCAAATTCTTTGTGGGTCTGTGTAATCTGAGGGAAATATGTGTCTCTAATATGGTCTTACATTTGGCAGGAAGTTAGGAAGTGCAGCTCAGTTTCCACCTCATTTTGTGGGCAGTGTGCACATAGCCTGTCTTCTCTTGAGAGCCAGGTCTGCCTTCGGCAACCTTTCTCAATAGCAAAGCTATGCTCACTGAGTCTGTACATGGTCAAATATGTCCTTAATTTTGAGTCAGTCACAGTTGTCAGGTATTCTGCAACTGTGTACTCTCTGTTTAGGGCCAAATAGCATTCTAATTTGCTCTGTTTTTTTGTTAATTCTTTCCAATGTGTCAAGTAATTATCTTTTTGTTTTCTCATGATTTTTTGGGGTCTAATTGTGTTGCTGTCCTGTGGCTCTGTGGGGTCTTTTTGTGTTTGTGAAAAGAGCCCCAGGACCAGCTTGCTTAGGGGGCTCTTCTCCAGGTCGGGGGGCTTTTCTCTGAAGGTGATGGCTTTGACATGGAAGGTTTGGGAATCTCACTGAGATTTACTGTCAGGTTCCAGGCCTGACTGAATCTGTGCAGAAGATCTAGGTGCTGCTGTAGGCCCTCCTTGGTTGGGGACAGAAGCACCAGATCAGCAGCAAACAGTAGACATTTGACTTCAGATTCTAGTAGGGTGAGGCCGGGTGCTGCAGACTGTTCTAGTGCCCTTGCCAATTTGTTGATATATATATGTTGAAGAGGGTGGGGCTTAAGCTGCATCCCTGTCTCACCCCCCAGCCCAGTGGAAAGAAATGTGTGTGTTTTTTGCCAATTTTAACCGCACACTTGTTGTTTGTGTACATGGATTTTATAATGTGGTATGTTTTCCCCCCAACACCACTTTCCATCAATTTGTATAGGAGGCCCTCATGCCAAATTGAGTCGAAAGCTTTTTTGAAATCAACAAACCATGAGAAGACTTTGCCTTTGTTTAGGTTTGTTTGTTTGTCAATTAGGGTGTGCAGGGTGAATACGTGGTCTGTCGTACGGTAATTTGGTAAAAAGCCAATTTGACATTTGCTCAGTACATTGTTTTCACTGAGGAAATGTACGAGTCTTCTGTTAATGATAATGCAGTGGGTTTTCCCAAGGTTGCTGTTGACGCATATCCCACGGTAGTTATTGGGGTCAAATTTGTCTACACTTTTGTGGATTGCGGTGATCAGTCCTTGGTTCCAAATATTGGGGAATATGCCAGAGCTAAGGATGATGTTAAAGAGTTTAAGTATAGCCAATTGGAATTTCTGGTCTGTATATTTTATCATTTAATTTAGGATACCATCAACCCCACAGGCCTTTTTGGGTTGGAGGCTTTGTATTTTGTCCAGTAGTTCATTCAATGTAATTGGATAATCCAGTGGGTTCTGGTAGTATTTAACAGTTGTTTCTAAGGTTTTTATTTGATCTGTTGTTTGTTCTTTGTTATAGGGCCAAAAAGATTGGAGAAGTGGTTTATCCATCCATCTCTGTTTTGGATAGATAACTCTTTGTGTTGTTGTTTGTTTAGTGTTTTCCAATTTTCAAAGTGGTAAGGTTCTATGTATTCTTCATTTATATTGAGCTTATTTCGGACTTGCTGTTCCTTCTTTTTCCGTAGTGTATTTCTGTATTGTTTTAGTGATTCACCATAGTGAAGGCGTAGGCCTTCAGTTTAGATGTTATAAAGAAACATATAACATTCTTCCAACACAATCAATCACTTTTATCTCCCTTTAAAAAATTTAACTTGCAGGTATCTGTCAAAATCTTGTTAATCCAAGCCATGTTTTTTGCTTAGGTCCTGGAAGTTCTCTAGGTCCCCTTTCCTTATAATTGTACAAAATGACGTGATGCCTTTCTGCGTCCACTGTTTAAATCTTTCATCCTGAATTGCAGGAATAAAGCTGGGGTCGTATGAGGGCCAACTCAGCAGTTTGTCTAAATGAATTTGCTTAACTACCCTAAACCACGTCTTAAGAAAGATATTAATCCACTGATTAAACTATTGTATATTTCTATTGCCATGTCCTTATTACCCAAAACTGACTGTATGGGTATCTCTGTCAAAGTAGTCTCGATGTCTTTCCATTTGGATTCGTATTCTGGATTGCACCAACACACCACAGGTCTCAATTGGGCTGACACAAAATCATATTTTAGGTTTGGTAAGGCCATGCCCCCACTGTGTTATGGTAATTGTAATCTTGTATATCTAATTATTGGTCTGTTACTTTCCAGATAAACCTTGATATCCGTTTATCCCATTCCCTAAACTGTTTAGGTGGGATTTCTATGGGCAGGGATTGAAACAAATTATTGACTAAAATGTAAAAGGATTACTTTTATACTATTCCAGGAATTCCTTAAAGAGGTAGGGTTTCAAATGTCTCTGGAAGGTGGTCAGTACTCCGCTGTCCTGGCGTCGTGGGGGAGCTTGTTCCACCATTGAGGTGCCAGAGCAGCGAATAGTTTTGACTGGGCTGAGGGGAACTGTGCTTCCGTAGAGGTAGGGGGGCTAGCAGGCCAGAGGTGGATGAACGTAGTGCCCTCGTTTGGGTGTAGGGTCTGATCAGAGCCTGAAGGTAAGGAGGTGCCGTTCCCCTCACAGCTCCGTAGGCAAGCACCATGATTTTGTAGCAGATGCGAGCTTCGACTGGAAGCCAGTGGAGTGTGCGGAGGAGCGGGGTGACGTGAGAGAACTTGGGAAGGTTGAATATATGACGGGCTGCAGCATTCTGGATAAGTTGTAGGGGTTTAATGGCACAGGCAGGGAGCCCAGCCAACAGCGAGTTGCAGTAATCCAGACGGGAGATGACAAGTGCCTGAATTAGGACCTGTGCCGCTTTCTGTGTAAGGTAGGGTTGTACTCTGCGAATGTTGTAGAGCATGAACCTGCAGGATCGGGTCACCACTTTGATGTTAGCGGAGAACTCTGTGGTCCTCTGTAGCTCAGCTGGTAGAGCACGGCGCTTGTAACGCCAAAGTAGTGGGTTCGATCCCCGGGACCATCCATACAAAAACATTTATGCACGCATGACTGTAAGTTGCTTTGGATAAAAGCATCTGCTAAGTGGCATATTATTATTATTATAGAACGACAGGGTGTTGTCCAGGGTCACGCCAAGGTTCTTTGCATACTGGGAGGTGTACACAATGGAGTTGTCAACCGTGATGGCGAGATCATGGAGCGGGTAGTCCTTCCCCGGGAGGAAGAGCAGCTCCATGTTGCCGAGGTTCAGCTTGAGGTGGTGATCCGACATCCACACTGATATGTCTGCCAGATATGCAGAGATGCGATTTGCCACCTAGTTATCAAAAATTAATTGTGTGTCATCTGCGTAGCAATGATAGGAGAGACCATGTGAGGATATGACAGAGCCACGTGACTTGGTGTATAGAGAGAATAGGAGAGGGCGTAGAACTGAGCCCTGGGGGACAACAGTGGTGAGAGCGCGTAGTGCGGAGACAGATTCTCGCCACGCGACCTGTCAGGTAGGACGCAATCCAAGAGTGAGCAGCGCCGGAGATGCCCAACTCGGAGAGGGTGGAGAGGAGGATCTGATGGTTCACAGTATCAAAGGCAGCAGATAGGTCTAGAAGGATAAGAGCAGAGGAAAGAGAGTTAGCTTTAGCAGTGCGGAGAGCCTCCGTGACACAGAGAAGAGCAGTCTCATTTGAATGACCAGTCTTGAAACCTGACTGGTTTGGATCAAGAGAGAGATAGCAGGAGAGTTGGCTAGAGACGGCACACTCAAGAGTTTTGGAGAGAAAAGAAAGAAGGGATACTGGTCTGTAGTTGTTAACATTGGAGGGATCGAGTGTAGGTTTAGACAGACACATAGTTGACAGGCTACAGAAAAGGCTACAATAATGCAAAGGACATCGGAATGAAATTAACTAAACATCTGGGAAAGCGAGAGAGTGGGGCCTCCCTCACTTACGTTTCACTGAAACACTCAAATATAACTCTCCCAACTTCCACTTTAGAAATTATAGTTGTTGTAAACTACAGCGGTTCAATGTTTTCTAGGAATAGACTCTAACTTGGTACAGTATTCTTCTGTGAAAACCGCCCAGGGCACCGTAGCTAACTAGCATGCTTGCTTCCAATAACACAGTTTAGCACCAATACTCGGTTACAACAAACTACCAATTGTGTGTTAACACGCTAAACAGATCATTCGTGCCCGTGTCTAACGTTGTGTAAGGTTTTGGGGTTCGTTTTGACAGTTTGAGTGAGTACGTCGTCAACTTATTCAGCCAGTTAGTTAGCTAGCTAGAATAGTTAGCATACTAGCTAGCCATTGCTCTCTGTTAACGAACCAACCCATCTTCCTACGGTATGAAACACAGAGAGAGCCAAGCTAACGTTAACTAGTCACCCATGTCTTGAATTCATTTTGAACGACTCTGGTTACCAGTATGTAAAACTAAACTAAACCAAATGTAGGTTATAATTTACCCTTAGTAGCTACTGTTAGCAAGACATGACATGACATGTAGTGTTCTCCTTATGTTGCCCTGTGTCTGTCTATTTCATTATATATATATATATTTTTTTTTTCACCTTTATTTAACCAGGTAAGCCAGTTGAGAACAAGTTCTCATTTACAACTGCGACCTGGCCAAGATAAAGCAAAGCAGTGCGATAAAAACAACACAGAGTTACATATGGGGTAAAAAACATAAAGTCAAAAAATACAACAGAAAATATATATACAGTGTGTGCAAATGTAGCAAGTTATGGAGGTAAGGCAATAAATAGGCTATAGTGCAAAATAATTACAATAGTATTAACACTGGAATGCTAGATGTGCAAGAGATTATGTGCAAATAGAGATACTGGGGTGCAAAAGAGCAAAATAAATAACAATATAGGGATGAGGTAGTTGGGCGGGCTAATTTCAGATGGGCTGTGTACAGCTGCAGTGATCGGTAAGGTGCTCTGACAACTGACGCTTAAAGTTAGTGAGGGAGATAAGAGTCTCCAGCTTCAGATATTTTTGCAATTCGTTCCAGTCATTGGCAGCAGAGAACTGGAAGGAATGGCGGCCAAAGGAGGTGTTGGCTTTGGGAATGACCAGTGAGATATACCTGCTGGAGCGCAGACTACGGGTGGGTGCTGCTATGGTGACCAATGAGCTAAGATAAGGCGGGGATTTGCCTAGCAGTGATTTATAGATGGCCTGGAGCCAGTGGGTTTGACGACGAACATGTGTAGTGAGGACCACCCAACAAGAGCGTACAGGTCACAGTGGTGGGTAGCGTATGGGGCTTTGGAGACAAAACGGATGGCACTGTGATAGACTACATCCAATTTGCTGAGTAGAGTGTTGGAGGCTATTTTGTAAATGACATCGCCGAAGTCAAGGATCGGTAGGATAGTCAGTTTTACGAGGGCATGTTTGGCAGCATGAGTGAAGGAGGCTTTGTTGCGAAATAGGAAGCCGATTCTAGATTTAACTTTGGATTGGAGATTCTTTATGTGAGTCTGGAAGGAGAGTTTACAGTCTAACCAGACACCTAGGTATTTGTAGTTGTCCACATACTCTAGGTCAGACCCGTCAAGAGTGGTGATTCTAGTCGGGTGGGCGGGTGCAAGCAGCGTTCGATTGAAAAGCATGCATTTAGTTTTACTAGTGTTTAAGAGCAGTTGGAGGCTACTGAAGGAGTGTTGTATGGCATTGAAGCTCGTTTGGAGGTTTGTTAACACAGTGTCCAATGAAGGGCCAGATGTATACAAAATGGTGTCGTCTGCGTAGAGGTGGATCTGAGAGTCACCAGCAGCAAGAGCGACATCATTGATATACACGGATAAAAGTGTTGGCCCAAGAATTGAACCCTGTGGCACCCCCATATAGACTGCCATAGGTCCAGACAACAGGCCCTCCGATTTGACACACTGAACTCTATCTGAGAAGTAGTTGGTGAACCAGGCGAGGCAGTCATTTGAGAAACCAAGGCTATTTAGTCTGCCAATAAGAATGCGGTGGTTGACAGAGTCGAAAGCCTTGGCCAGGTCGATGAAGACGGCTGCACAGTACTGTCTATTATCAATCGCGGTTATAATATCGTTTAGGACCTTGAGCGTGGCTGAAGTGCACCCATGACCAGCTCGGAAACCGGATTGCATAGCGGAGAAGGTACGGTGGTATTCGAAATGGTCGGTGATCTGTTTGTTAACTTGGCTTTCAAATACTTTCGAAAGGCAGGGCAGGATGGATATAGGTCTGTAGCAGTTTGGATCTAGAGTGTCACCCCCTTTGAAGAGGGGGATGACCGCGGCAGATTTCCAATCTCTGGGGATCTCAGACGTTATGAAAGAGAGGTTGAACAGACTAGTAATAGGGGTTGCGACAATTTCGGCGGCTAGTTTTAGAAAGAAAGGGTCCAGATTGTCTAGCCCAGCTGATTTGTAGGGGTCCAGATTTTGCAGCTCTTTCAAAACGTCAGCTGTCTGAATTTGTGTGAAGGAGAAGCGGGGGGGGGCATGGGCAAGTTCAGCGGAGGGTGCAGAGTTGGTGGCCGGGGTAGTGGTAGCCAGATGGAAAGCATGGCCAGCTGTAGCAAAATGCTTGTTGAAATTCTCGATTATTGTAGATTTATCGGTGGTGATAGTGTTTCCTAGCCTCAGTGCAGTGGGCAACTGGGAGGAAGTGCTCTTATTCTCCATGGACTTTACAGTGTCCCAAAACTTTTTGGAGTTGGTGCTACAGGATGCACATTTCTGTTTGAAAAAGTTTGCCTTTGCTTTCCTGACTGCTTGTGTATATTGGTTCCTAACTTCCCTGAAAAGTTGCATATCGCGGGGGCTATTTGATGCTAATGCAGTACGCCACAGGATGTTTTTGTGCTGGTCAAGGGCAGTCAAGTCTGAGGAGAACCAGGGGCTATATCTGTTCTTAGTTCTGTATGTTTTGAATGGGGCATGTTTATTTAAGATTGAGAGGAAATTACTTTTAAAGAACAACCAGGCATCCTCTACTGACGGAATGAGATCTATATCCATCCAGGATACCTGGGCCAGGTCAATTAGGAAGGCCTGCTCGCTAAAGTGTTTAGGGAGCATTTGACAGTGATGAGGGGTGGGCGTTTGACCGTGGACCAGTTACGGACGCAGGCAATAAGGCAGTGATCGCTGAGATCCTGGTTGAAGACAGTGGAGGTGTATTTAGAGGGCAAGTTAGTCAGGATTATATCTATGAGGGTACCCATGTTTACGGATTTAGGGTTGTACCTGGTAGGTTCGTTGATAATTTGTGTGAGATTGAGGGCATCTAGTTTGGATTGTAGGATGGCCGGGGTGTTAAGCATATCCCAATTTAGGTCACCAAGCAGTACGAACTCTGAGGATAAATGGGGGGCAATCAATTCACATATGGTGTCCAGGGCACAGCTGGGGGCTGAGGGGGGTCTGTAGCAAGCGGCAACAGTGAGAGACTTATTTCTGGAAAGGTGGATTTTTAGAAGTAGAAGCTCAAACTGTTTGGGCAGAGACCTGGATAGTATGATAGAGCTCTGCAGGCTATCTCTACAGTAGATTGCAACTCCACCCCCTTTGGCAGTTCTATCTAGACGGAAAATGTAAATGATCCAGAAGAGGATTGGGAGAATGTCATATGGTCAGATGAAACCAAAATAGAACTTTTTGGTAAAAACTCAACTCGTCGTGTTTGGAGGACAAAGAATGCTGAGTTGCATCCAAAGAACACCATACCTACTGTGAAGCATGGGGGTGGAAACATCATGCTTTGGGGCTGTTTTTCTGCAAAGGGACCAGGACGACTGATCAGTGTAAAGGAAAATATGAATGGGGCCATGTATCGTGAGATTTTGAGTGAAAACCTCCTTCCATCAGCAAGGGCATTGAAGATGAAACGTGGCTGGGTCTTTCAGCATGACAATGATCCCAAACACACCGCCCGGGCAACGAAGGAGTGGCTTCGTAAGAAGCATTTCAAGGTCCTGGAGTGGCCTAGCCAGTCTCCAGATCTCAACCCCATAGAAAATCTTTGGAGGGAGTTGAAAGTCCGTGTTGCACAGCGACAGCCCCAAAACATCACTGCTCTAGAGGAGATCTGCATGGAGGAATGGGCCAAAATACCAGCAACAGTGTGTGAAAACCTTGTGAAGACTTACAGAAAACGTTTGACCTGTGTCATTGCCAACAAAGGGTATATAACAAAGTATTGAGAAACTTTTGTTATTGACCAAATACTTATTTTCCACCATAATTTGCAAATAAATTCATTAAAAATCCTACAATGTGATTTTCTGGAATTTTTTTCCTCATTTTGTCTGTCATAGTTGACGTGTACCTATGATGAAAATTACAGGCCTCTCCCATCTTTTTAAGTGGGAAAACGTGCACAATTGGTGGCTGACTAAATACTTATTTTCCCCACTGTATTTCTGGAAAGGTGGATTTTTAGAAGTAGAAGCTCAAACTGTTTGGGCACAGACCTGGATAGTATGATAGAGCTCTGCAGGCTATCTCTACAGTAGATTGCAACTCCACCCCCTTTGGCAGTTCTATCTAGACGGAAAATGTTATAGTTGGGGATGGAAATTTCAGAATTTTTGGTGGCCTTCCTGAGCCAGGATTCAGACACTGCTAGAACATCAGGGTTGGCGGAGTGTGCTAACGCAGTGAATAACTCAAACTTAGGAAGTAGACTTCTGATGTTTACGTGCAAGAAACCAAGACTTTTGCGATTACAGAACATTTTACATTTACATTTTAGTCATTTAGCAGACGCTCTTATCCAGAGCGACTTACAGTTAGCGCATACATTATTTTATCGAACCCACAACCCTGGCGTTGCAAACGCCATGCTCTACCAACTGAGCTACATCCCCTGCCGGCCATTCCCTCCCCTACCCTGGACGACGCTGGGCCAATTGTGCGCCGCCCCATTGGTCTCCCGATCGCGGCCGGCTACGACAGAGCCTGGATTCGAACCAGGATCTCTAGGGGCACAGCTAGCACTGTGATGCAGTGCCTTAGACCACTGCGCCACTCGGGAGACCCACAGAAGTCAGCAAATGATAGCGCCTGGGGAGTAGGAGTGATACTGAGGGCTGCAGGGCCTGGGTTAGCCTCTACATCACCAGAGGAACAGAGGAGGACTAGAATAAGGATACGGCTAAAGGCTTTAAGAACTGGTCTTCTAGTGCGTTGGGTACATAGAATAAAGGGGGCAGATTTCCGGGTGTTGTAGAAAAGATTCAGGGCATTATGTACAGACAAGGATATGGAAGGATATGAGTAAAGTGGGGGTAAACCTAAGCGTTGGGTAACAATGAAAGAGATAGTATCACTAGAGGCACCAATTGAGTCGGTCTCTGCGTGTATAGGGGGTGGGACAAAGGAGCTATCTAAGGCAGGTTTAGCTGGGCTGGGGGATCTACAGTGAAATAGTACAATTAGAAATAACCGAAACAACAATAAGCTAACCATGTTTGGGCTGAGGCTAAACATAAACAGGATGTAGTACCGTAAAAAGGAACAGTCCAGCAGACATCAGCTGTATAGCTGAGTTATCATAAGGTCCGGTGAACAGCAATAGGATAGTTCGGAGGCTGCTAAAGCACTAGCAGGTAAGAGGCCACGGCTAGCGTGTGCTAGCGGGCCGGGGCTAGCAGATGGAATCTTCGTGGTCGACGTCGTCGTAACCACATCAGACGATTTCGTCGGCAGACCAGTCGTGTAGGATCGGCGGGGCTCCGTGTCAACACTAGGTGGTCCCGTCCGGTTGACAGAGAGATAGATAGCCGGGAGATGGGCCTAGCTCAGGATGATTAGCCAGACCACAGCGTCCATTTAGTTGAAGCTAGCTGGTAGCAATGAATCCGGAGTTAAAGGTCTAGTGATTCAGTGATTCCGGCAGAAAAACTGATATGTTCTGGGTCGATAACACGCTGTGCAGACTGGCCGAATATCCGGTGATTAATATCCAGTGATTAAATTAATCCCGCAGAAAAAAAAATCCAATGTTCTGGGTGAAATACCGCTAACTGTGGCTAATAGCAAGTAGCTAGTTAGCTGGCTAGCTAGTTTCAACTGGAGATTCTAGATAAAAGGTAAGTCAATAATAGAATCTTTTCCACATTGAGTGAGGCGGGTTGCAGGAAAGTATATTTTGTAGAAGGATGAAAAGTCTGATAGGGAAATATGTACGAAAAATACAAAAAAAACAGGGTATTTACAGGCTATTTACAGACACAGGACAAAAACAGAACTGCACTACTTCGCCATCTTGGATATGAAACCAGTTTGATCCCCGTCAATCAATTCTGGGATTATGTCCTCCATTCTTTTGGCTATTATTGATGCATATAGTTTATAATCCATGTTAAGAATTGCAATAGGTCTATAGGAACTGCATTCCTTCTTATCTTAATCCTTTTTTGGGATTACAGATATGATGGCTCCTCTCCACGATGGTGGAAGATCCTCCTCCCGCAGAGTCCAGGTGTTAGTTGTTCTCTGAAGGCTTTGAACCATTCTGAAGGGAAGTCATCAGTGCCTGGAGATCTGTTTGCTTTCAGATTAGATATTGCATTATTAATTTCTTCAGTAGTTATTTCTGAAGTAAGTCTATCATTTTGCTCTGACCCAATTGAGGGGAGATCAAGTGAGTTCAAAAAATTATCTATGGTCTGTGCGTCTGCCTTTTCTGGTTGCTTGTACAGATTTGTGTAGTGTGATTCAAATGCATTCTGTATTTCATCCAATTTGCATGTAATCTTCTTTGTTTTGGGGTCTTTTGTTTTGAAAATTGTATTCTGTGCTTGTTGTTTTCTAATTCTCCATGCTAGTAATTTTCTTGCCTTTGAGCCTGCTTCATAATACCGTTGTTTCAGGAAACTGAGCTTTTTCTCTACTTCTTCACTATAAATCTGGTCAATTTCCTGTTTTATCTTTTCAATCTCACGTAATATAAGAGGGTCTTTGTAATGACTATGAGATCGTTCTAAGTTTCCTAATGCTTCCTGTAATTTTAGCAATTTCTGTGCTTTAATCTTTTTCTTGGGAAATGATGTGGCTATAATCCTCCCTCTGATGACCGCCTTAGCTGCATCCCACGATGCAGCAGGAGATACTTCCCCGTTATCATTATTCTCCAGATAGACGTTCAATTCTGTCTTTATTGATTCCTTGAATGCTGGATCATTCAGCATGCTTGTTTTAAGCCATAGAGTATTTATTGGGTTTGCACTCAAGGTGTAGAGTTAGGTAAACTCCATTATGATCTGATAAGTCGCTCTGCCTGATCCTACAAGCCTTAAGCCTGTGTCTATCTGCAAGTAGTCAAACCTTTCTTGTGTTCATGAGGAGATAAGTGAGTTTCCTGCCAGAATAGTATGTCAACTCTCTCCTGTTTCATCTTTGCTATTACCTTACTTCTCTTGATGGCACTCACCAGTCAGTTTACATTGAGACTTATGTCCTTAAATTCCTGATGATGCATCGATATAAAGAAAAAAAGAAACTGTGCACCATAACAGCCTGCTTAACATGAGCCTAAAAATGAACGAAAAAACAAGACAATAAAAAAGTTAACCAAAGTGGGTTAATACTTTTTTGTTTGGACTCCATTTACATTTTAGTCATTTAGCAGATGCTCTTATCCACAGCGACTTACAGTTAATGAATAGAGATATATATATATATATTATAATTTTAATTTTTTATTTTTTTATACTGGCCCCCCGTGGGAATCGAACCCACAACCCTGGCGTTGCAAACGCCATGCTCTATCAACTGAGCTACATCCTTGCCGGCCATTCCCTCCCCTGCCGTGGACCAATTGTGCGCCGCCCATGAGTCTCCCGGTCGCGGCCGGCTGCAACAGAGCCTGGATTCGAAACAGGATCTCTAGTGGCACAGTTAGCACTGCGATGCAGTGCCTTAGACCACTGCGCCACTCAGGAGTGTGTCAGAGGACTGTCTCTTGCCTCTGGAATTTGAGGGGATGAGCCTGTGCTGAATGGACCCCTCACTCAGATATGAAAATGTGTGACGCAGTTGCAAACAAGACCCTTGCTCAGCATTGGGGGAAAATAGGGAAGACATTTTACCTATTGCAATGTCAACCGTAATAACCCAATATGTCAACAGCTCGCGGTAACTTTGAAGTCTGTTAAATCCGATTCGGTGTCTTCCATCTTCTCATTGGAAATGCCTGAGTCTCTCTCGAATATGTGAACGTCCTCTTGCCGAGGTGACTTCCCTCTTTCTCCACAACTCTGCTCGCCGACCACAGTTCATGGGAAGACCTGCTCCAGTCTTTCCGCCGGTGAAGACGCCTTTCTCTTGGCGGTATGCTCCACTGGTATGCCCCTCGACTTCAGATCCTCAGCCACCTCGTCTGCATGCGCATATGTAACCGGGCCATTATCCAGAAATACCCGCATTTTTGCCGGGAATGGTGTTTGGAAGCGAATCCCTTTCTCTTTTAGTGCTGTAGTGTATTAAGATTATGACTTTGTTAATGGTTTCAAGTGGAACCTGAGAGGATGTTTATTTAGTGTCAGAGGGAATTGTTTTAGTGTGACGCCACATAGGACAGAGAAGTCTGTGTGTTGTAGACAAGGGATTGGACAGTAGAGGGAGCCACCCATATTTTGGGGAAGATTATATATACTGGGTTTAAACGAAGAAGAGCAGAGCAGACATTGCAATTTGGGAACCACTGCTCTCCGGGTGATCTGGACACCTGTACACTTATGCTGAAATCTTGTGATATGAATAAAACTTATGATCACAGTTCAGTATAAGCGGACTCCTTTGTTACAGCATTATTAGCAACATTGACTCGACACTACAGTGCTTTCTTGATGAGGGTATATTCCTTCCTTCCTTCTTTTCAGTATCTCTCCCGCAAAGTCATGATCAAAGAACACTTGTTGGCCTTGGAAGTTAACAGGCTTTATCCAGGCTGCGCGTTAGACTTTCTCTTTGACTGAGAATTGTAGGAACCGTACCACTATCTATCTTGGTGGGGCGCTGCTGGGGGGTTTTGAGGCCAGAGCTCGGTGTGCTCTCTCGATTCCCAGGTCAGTGTCGTCTTCAAGTATTTCTTTGAATAGACCCTCCACAAATTTGGGCATAGATTATTTTTCTGCATCCTCTGCCACGGAATAAAGTCTTATGTTATTACGACGTGAAAAACCTTCGAGTTCTGTCACTTTTGCCTGTAGTTCGTGTTGGCTTTTCAAAGACTGTACAAGTGCGTCCTTGACCGCAATGTTCCATGTGTCCATTTCCCCAATGCGCTGTTCTGCTTCCCCCATTCTTGTAGATATGCTGTGAAGTTCTTCTTTGTTTTGTTAGAGTTTCTGGTTAATGTCCTTCTTGTACTCATTTAGTTATTTTCGTACATCTTCTCTAAGTTCCTGTCGAAAGCCTGCGAGCGCCTCACGCAATTCCTCCTTTATCACCTCACGGAATGATGATTATTTTGCTGCTGTTAGCTTGTTTGGGCTAGCATTAGCCATCTCTGTTTCGTCTATGATTATAGCTTCTCCTGTCTTGTTACGGACTATTGTTGTTGTAGCTCCACAACCTTTTGCTACTTTCCCCTTCTCCATTTTTGTGTAAGTTACTATAGTAGTTACTAAGTTACTATAGTAGTCACAAAGTTACTATAGTAGTTACTAAGTTACTATAGTAGTTACTAAGATACTATAGTAGTTACTATAATGCTCAGAGTAAATACATGAATTTAGGGGGGAAATATCCAAACGATGAGCAGTATGAAAAATTAGCCAGCCATTTCCTAAGTTGCGTCACCGGAAGTCCAAACCATTTGTCATTGTTGTAAATTTTCTTAGGTTGTCTACTTGACATTTTTAGATTTGATAGGGAAGCTGAGAGGTCAAATACACTGTTTAGGTTTTCTACTGCTCTAAGAGACTCTGGGTTGAGGTCAGTGATAATGTAGTCTACAGTACGACTGCCAAGACATGAGCTATATGTGTACCTACCATAGGAGTCCCCTCGAAGCCTACCATTGACTATGTACATACCCAGTGTCCGACAGAGCTGCAGGAGTTGTGACCCGTTTTTGTTGGTTATGTTGGTGTAGGAATGCTGTCATCTCCAGGTTTAAGGTTAAGTTTAGGCATTAACTCCAAATTCTTAATGATAGGCATTAACTCCGAATGGTTATGGTAAGGGTTAAGGTTTGAAATCAGAGGCAGATGCTTATACCCGTCCACAACGCCCTAGAAACCTACTTGAAGGTAACAGCTCACTGTTGCACCCTAGTGGCCGGTTTCCATGTCATGACGTCCTCAGACGAGGATGGACGTCGAATACTGACTTGTATCATTGGTGACCTGGCTGTACATGCTCGCACTCAGCACACACACACCCACACACACACACACACACACAAACAAACACAAACACACAGGTGACGGTAGTCTATAACGAAAGGAGAGGGGAGGAGGGTCTGTGGGGTAGGAGAAGGGGGAGCAGGACTATGGCTGTCTTTACTGTAGAAATGAAACTCACATGACGACTAACACACACACACACACACACACACACACATCAAGCCTCCATCTCCTATCAGTCTCTAATAGAGCGATAAAGTGCCTGGCATCAGGGGAAACAGGACAGATTGCGTAAGCGTGTTGACTTGTCTCTATCTGGGAGATGATAATCAGCTTCCTGTTCAGCGTTCCCCAAACCTTTGATTGAAGCTGTAATTACTTTACTCTCTTAATATCACCAGGGAAACATATCTATATCTAGCAAAACCGTAACCTACTTGAAGGTAACAGCGCTCACTGTTGCCCCTTAGTGGCCGGTTTCCACATCATCTCCCGACGTCCTCAGATATAGATGGACGTCGAATACTGACTTGTATCACAGGTGACCTGGCTGGACATGGTCGCACGCAGCACGCACGCACACCCACACCCACACCCACACACACACACACACACACACACACACACACACACACACACACACACACACACACACACACACACACACACACACACACACACACACACACACACACACACACACACACACACACACACACAATAATCCTTGCCATACACAGGTACACAATATGCAGGTCTTTTGATTGGGAATTGTCTTCTCTCAAGGTATGCTACATGTGTCTGGCTATTCCATCTGTATTGGGACGTATCATTCTAATGCCTAACTGTAATCAGATGTAGAAATATTGGAGTTTATCCCCTAATTTCTTCCAATCCAACGCAGGGTGTGTGTGTTGTTCCTGCAGACTCAGGGTGACTAGTCTCTATTGCTAGCTGTCTGTTTATCCTAACCACTGCCAAGGAGCTTACCAGCTAAATAGGGGCAATTCTGCTCCCCTAAATGAATTACATGCTATATTAAAGAAATGGAATCAAATTAGCAGAATATTGGAGAGCCAATACTCTACACAAGGCAATAAAAAGTTGTAACTTGTATATAAGAGGTACTGGTGATTTGGACAAAACCTGGATTTATTCATTTTATTAACTATTTTAAAGCCCAATTGTTCCCATAGTCAGTTCTACTAAAGCTGGTTGGACTATTAAAGTCTCAGTGCAGTCAAAAACGTGACTTTGTTTTGTATATATCTCTACACTATGAGGTGGAAAGCTACTGAGGATGGTAGCTGACTCTATAGCCACTCCTATCTGTCATATCTTTAATCTGAGCCTAGAGGAAAGTCTTTGTCCTCAGGCCTGGAGGGAAGCCAAAGTAATTCTGCTACCCAAGAATGGTAAAGCGGCCTTTACTGGTTCTAACAGTAGACCTATATGCTTGCTGCCAGCTCTTAGCAAACTGTTGGAAAAAATTGTGTTTGACCAAATACAATGCTATTTCTCTGTAAACAAATTAACAATATACTTTCAACATGCTTATAGGGAAGGGCACTCAACATGTACTGCACTGACACAAATGACTGATGATTGGTTGAAAGAAATTTATAATAAGAAGATTGTGGGAGCTGTACTATTAGATTTCAGTGCAGCCTTTGATATTATTGACCATAACCTGTTGTTGAAAAAACGTATGTGTTATGGCTTTTCAACCTCTGCCATATTGTAGGTTCAGAGCTATCTATCTAATAGAACTCAGAGGGTTTTCTTTAATGGAAGCTTCTCTAATATCAAACATGTAAAGTGTGGTGTATCACAGGGCAGCTCTCTAGGCCCTCTACTCTTTTCTATTTTTACCAATGACCTGCTACTGGCATTAAACAAAGCATTTGTGTCCATGTATGCTGATGATTCAACCATATACGCATTATCAACCACAGCTAATAAAGTCACCGAAACCCTTAACAAGGAGTTGCAGTCTGTTTTGGAATGGGTGGCCACTAATAAACTGGTCCTGAACATCTCTAAAACTAAGAGCATTGTATTTGGTACAAATCATTCCCTAAGTTCTAGACCTCAGCTGAATCTGGTAATGAATGGTGTGGCTGTTGAACAAGTTGAGGAGACGAAATTACTTGGCGTTACCTTAGATTGTAAACTATCATGGTCAAAATATATATATTCAATAGTTGTAAAGATGGGGAGAGGTCTGTCCGTAATAGAGAAATGCTCTGCTTTTTTGACACCACATTCCAAAAAGCATGTTCTGCAGGCTCTAGTTTTGTCTAATCTTGATTACTGTCCAGTCGTGTGGTCCAGTACTGCAAGGAAAGACCTAGATAAGCTGCAGCTGGCCAAATTGTAATCAGAGGGCTAATATAAATATTATGCATGCCAATCTCTCTTGGCTAAGAGTTGAGGAGAAACTGACTACATCACTTCTTCTTTTTATAAGAAACATTAATGTGTTTGAAATTCCAAATTGTTTGCATAGTCAATTTACACACAGCTCTGACACACACACTTACCTCACCAGACATGCCAACAGGGTTCTTTTCACAGTCCCCAAATCCAGAACAAATTCAAGAAAGCGTACAGTATTATATAGAGCCATTATTGCATGGAACTCCGTTCCATCTCATTTTGCTCAAATAAACAGCAAACCTGGTTAAAAAAAACTGATAAAGCAACACCTCAACGCACATAGCCTCTCCCCTATTTGACCTAGATAGTTTGTGTGTATGTATTGATATGTAGGCTACGTGTGCCTTTAAAAAACGATGTACACTACCATTCAAAAATGTGGGGTTACTTAGAAATGTCCTTGTTTTCCATGAAAACATACATTAAATGAGTTTGAATAGGAAATATAGCAAAATTAATAGGAAATGTAGTCATTGACAAGGTTAGAAATAATGATTTTTAATGTAAATAATAATTGTGTCTTTCAAACTTTGCTTTCGTCAAAGAATCCTCCATTTGCAGAAATTACAGCCTTGCATACCTTTGGCATTCTAGTTGTCAATTTGCTGAGGCAATCTGAAGAGATTTCACCCCATGCTTCCTGAAGCACCTCCCACAAGATGGATTGGCTTGATGGGCACTTCTTACGTACCATACGGTCAAGCTGCTCCCACAACAGCTCAATAGGGTTGAGATCCGATGACCGTGCTGGCCACTCCATTATAGACAGAATACCAGCTGACTGCTTCTTCCCTGAATAGTTCTTGCATAGTTTGGAGCTGTGCTTTGGGTCATTGTCCTGTTGTAGGAGGAAACTGGCTCCAATCAAGTGGCGTCCACAGGGTATGGCATGGCGTTGCAAAATGGAGTGATAGCCTTCCTTCTTCAAGATTCCTTTAACCCTGTACAAATCTCCCACTTTACCACCACCAAAGCACCCCCAGACCATCACTTTACCACCACCAAAGCACCCCCAGACCATCACATTGCCTCCACCATGCTTGACAGATGGCATCAAGCACTCCTCCAGCATCTTTTCATTTAAAATGTTATTCTTTGTGATCCGAACCCCTCAAACTTCGATTCGTCTGTCCATAACACTTTTTTTCCAATCTTCCTCTGTCCAGTGTCTGTGTTCTTTTGCCCATCTTAATATTTTCTTTTTATCGGCCAGTCTGAGATATGGCTTTTTCTCTGCCTAGAAGGTCAGCATCCCGGAGTCGCCTCTTCACTGTTGACGTTGAGACTGGTGTTTTGCGGGTACTATTTAATGAAGCTGCCAGTTGAGGACCTGTGAGGCGTCTGTTTCTCAAACTAGACACTCTACTGTATTTGTCCTCTTGCTCAGTTGTGCACCGGGGCCTCCCACTCCTCTTTCTATTCTGGTTAGAGCAGTTTGCGCTGTTCTGTGATTGAAGTAGTACACAGCGCTGTACGAGATTTTCAGTTTCTTGGCAATTTCTCGCATGGAATAGCTTTCATTTCTCAGAACAAGAATAGACTGACGAGTTTCAGAAGAAAGTTATTTGTTTCTGGGCATTTTGATTCTGTAATCGAACCCACAATTGCTGATTCTCCATATACTCAACTAGTCTCAAGAAGGCCAGTTTTATTGCTTCTTTAATCAGCACAACAGTTTTCAAATGTGATAACATAATTGCAAAAGGGTTTTCTAATGATCAATTAGCCTTTTAAAATGATAAACTTGGATTAGCAAACACAACGTGCCATTGCTTTTCTTTCGAAAACAAGGACATTTCTAAGTGACCCCAAACTTATGAACAGTAGTGTATGTAGTTCTGTCCTTGAGCTGTTCTTGTCTATTAATGTTCTGTATTATGTCATGTTTCATGTTTCGTGTGGACCCCAGGAAGAGTAGCTGCTGATTTTGCAACAGCTAATGGGGATCCTAATAAAATACCAAAATACCAAATACCAAATAATACTGTGAAATTGTAAAAATTATGATAATGCCCTTTTAGTGTAAGAGCTGTTTGAAAATATGGCCTGAAATCTCAGCCTGTTTGGGTGGGATGGAGTTTTGGCCTGACTGGTGACATCACCAGACGTTAAATAAGTTAATAGACCAATAAGAAAGACAGTTCCAAACCTCTCTGTCAATAACAGCTACTTTGCACTTTTCAGTGTTCCCCTCCCCAGTCAGACCACTCCCAGACTGTCCTAGCAAAATTATTGTTTCTTTGAGACCATTTTAACTGAAAAAAATCACAGGAAGGTTCTTAATTGTTACTCAGAAATGATTTGATATTGAATCGTATCATATTTTTTAATACATTTCAGACGATTTTCAGACTTTACATATATGATTACACTCACAAATGCTTGAAATTAAACAGCAAAGTATCAAAATGATCTGAGACATAGCCAATAATATATAATATGCCATTTAGCAGACGCTTTTATCCAAAGCGACTTACAGTCATGTTTGCATACAGTTTTACGTATGGGTGGTCCCGGGGATCGAACCCACTACCCTGGCGTTACAAGCGCCATGCTCTACCAATTGAGCTACAGAGGACCATAATATAATCTAGCGCAGGGTATCTTAAACTGTAATTGCAGTTTGTTTCTATTTGTTCCTGCCTTCAAATTGTCACTGAGAAGACGTGTTGGGAGGATGCCCAGGAGGATGGTAGTGGAGGAGGTGGGGGAGTAGAGAGATGAGAGGTTGGGTGCGCAAACCCAATATCTTCTCAGCTGTTGGGTGTAGGGGGTATGTGTGTGTGTGTGTGTGTGTGTGTGTGTTGGTGTGTGTTTGTATGTGTATTTGCATGTGTGCATCTCTGTGTGTATGTGTGTGTGTCTGTGTGTGTCTCTGTGTGTGTGTATCTGTGTCTGTGTGTTTGTGTGTGTTTGTGTGTTTGTGTCTGTCTCTCCTCACTCTGTCTCTCCTCTATTCTGTCTATCCTCTCTTCTGTCTCTCCTCTTTCTACCCAGTGCAGCCACCCCATCAATCCTGTCTTTCTTGTCCCATATCCTCTTCTCTCCTCTTTTTCTCTCTCCTCTGCTCCCTTTCCTCACCCAGGGAGGAGCTATGCCATATTCATGGATGGCCAGGTCATTAAACTCATCACATTATTTTAGTCCAGTGCTTTATTACACTTAACTGGCAGACCAGACACTCACTCACTCTCCACCCCCCCTGAGGTGAAAGAGGAATGGAGAGGAGATGAGAGGAGAGGGGTCAGAGGAGAGGAGACAGAAGAGAGGAGAGGAGAGGGAGAGAGGAGAGGAGAAGAGAAGAGAAGAGAGGAGAGGAGAGGAGAGGAGAGGAGGAGAGGAGAGGAGAGGAGAGGAGAGGAGAGGAGAGGAGAGGAGAGGAGAGGAGAGGAGAGGAGAGGAGAGGAGAGGAGAGGAGGAGAGGAGAGGAGAGGAGAGAGGAGAGGAGAGAGAGAGAGGAGAGGAGAGGAGAGGAAAGAGGAGAAGAGAAGATAGGAGAGAGGAGAGGAGAGAGAGGAGAGGAGAGGAGAGACGAGAGGAGAGAGAGGAGAGGAGTGAGGAGAGAGGAGAGAGGAGAGAGGAGAGAGGAGAGAGGAGAGAGAGGAGAGAGAGGAGAGAG
This sequence comes from Coregonus lavaretus, assembly GCF_964263955.1. Taxonomy (NCBI): domain Eukaryota; kingdom Metazoa; phylum Chordata; class Actinopteri; order Salmoniformes; family Salmonidae; genus Coregonus; species Coregonus lavaretus. The sequence continues at coordinate 2,098 of NW_028158230.1, read as the reverse complement.
GAGAGGAGAGAGGAGAGAGGAGAGAGGAGAGAGGAGAGAGGAGAGAGGAGAGAGGAGAGAGGAGAGGAGAGAGAGAGGAGAGCAGAGGAGACAGGAGAGAGGAGAGAAGGAGAGGAGAGAGAGATGAGAGAGGAGATAGGAAACGAGAGGAGAGAGCAGGGTACACATTCACATACACACACACAGAGCAGAGGGTGTTTCTGGGAGCTAGCCCTTTGTGGACCGGGCGTGTGTGTTGTGTGTGTATGTAGTTGTCTGATCCTCTCCCCAATTTTAACGAGATTGGGGAAGGCACATGGCTGAGAAGATCACAACTCTACCCACATAGAACCTGCAGTAATTGCACCAAGGGGTGAATTTCTCTCTTACTCCATCTTGTTTCTCTCCATCCACGTACTTCCTCTGCTTTTCTCCTTCTCTCTATTTCTCCCTCCTTCTCTATCCCTCCATCCCCACCCTCGCCCCCTTAATCTCCTTTCCCCTCTCTCTCTCTCTCTCTCTCTCTCTCTGTCTCTCTCTCTCTGTCTCACCCCCCCCCCCCCCCACACACACACACACACACATGAACACACACAAACACACACACACACGCACACACACACACAAGTGGAGGCTCCTCAGAGGAGGAAGGAAGGACCATCCTCCTAGGTGAATTTTTAATTGTATATCCTTTTTATATAAAACAATAGTAAATATATTCACGTCACCAAATAATTTATTAAAACACACTGTTATATGGTGAAGGTCTACAGTAGCCTAATCTGTAGGGTAGCACCATGGTGTAGCCGGAGGACAGCTAGCTTCCGTCTTCCTTTGGGTACATTGACTTCAGTACACACCTAGGAGGCTCGTGGTTCTCACCCCCTTCCATAGACTTACAAAATAATTATGACAACTTCCGGAGGCTGTCCTCCAACCTATCAGAGCTCTTGCAGCATGAAATGACATGTTGTCCACCCAATCAAAGGATCAGAGAATACATTAGTACTGAAAGCATAAGTTACACTCTAAAAATGTGGGGTTCAACTAGGGTTTTTCTAAGATCCTCACAATTCTTTGAAGAACCTTAGGGTTCTTGGCACTGAAAATGTCCCTCAAAAGGTTCTTCCAAGAACCAAATAGGAGGTGGGGTTCATCAAGGAACCTCCTTAGTTGGTGGGGGTTCTTGCAGGAACCTAACTGCCCAACTGAAACATTTGGATTTTAATATGAAAGGATAGCAGGTGCAGGCACTTTACTAAAACATGTAAAGATTTCCTCAATTTAAGGTAAGGTGTGTCCCTTGTATGATCTAAATTGATATTGTTTTATAATGATACCATCTAGCTTTTCATATTTGTGCAAATCTTTCTAAAACAGAAAATTGACACAATTCAATGGATATCAATCAACAAAGAGGTAAGAATGTGTAGGCTATACGAATATGTTGAAGGCTAGCTGTATTGGGTGCAGATGACTGAACTGCTCACTTTTGTGTCTGTGTCTGCAGGTGTACAGATGAGGAGGCATACAATGGTAAGTCTATTGGTATGTTATGCAGATCACATGTACCATCCTCCTCCCTTAACTCTTCAATGAAAATCCCATAAGCCTTTACAATATGGACAAGGTATGTGTATGAAAACCATTATCAAAACAGTTTTTTTCATTCACGTTTACCACAGAAACCAAGGTATGAATGCTGTCATGTGCATATTTTATTAATCATCTGTATAATTACTATTTTTTGGATTTACAAACTTCACCTTCCCTATAACAGGAAACCTGTTTGATCACCATGCACTGGGGGGTAAGGGGGTAGTTAAAAAATGAGCCCCAAAAGGTTCTTCAAAAGGTTCTTCGAGGATCCATTAAAAGGGGTTCTTTCAAAGGGTTTTTCGAAGAACTTATAGGGGTTCCCACACAGTTTCAATTTGAGAGAACCCCTGAAGGATACTCCAGGAACCTTTTCTTTTTAGAGTGTACAGCTAGCTAGCATTGAAGTGCATAACATGTGGTGAGAAGTTGACTCAAAGAGAGAAAGACAATAGTTGAACAGTTTTTTAACAAATTTAATTATTCCTTCAAAAATTAAGGATAATCAAAAGAGAGAGAGAGA
>NW_028158231.1:0-31865 GCF_964263955.1 Coregonus lavaretus | reverse complement strand
TAAAGGAAGTGTTAAAAAATAGTAAAAACAATTATGGCAATGGTAGTCTGCACCTCCTAGACATTTTGGTTACTCACTCTTCATGTATGTGTGCTGTAAGCCAATTAGAAATGTTTTCCTGATGACAAACCTCTTACACAAAGAAATGAACACTTCATTCAGCCTACAACTTAAAACAACAGCCTACCTTGCCCGTTGACCAAGACACCAGCAAGAAGCAGAATATAGAAATTGGGTCTGTTCATGGCTTCTCTGAGGCGTGTGGTCTTAACATAACAGCACAAGCAAGGTTAATGATCCACTTATAGAACCAGACACAAGCGGTGTCCTTGGACCATGTATTTGGGGAATTTTAGTGGTTGCATTAAGTGTTTGTATTGCTGGAATCATTCCAAGTTAGAAACACATTTTTCATGAACTATCCCTTTCAACTCAGTTATGGTTTACGGGATAAGCAATTAAGATTATTTTTCCCCCAGGGGCTCATTTGGTTGGCTATTTTAGAAAATGTACAAGATCATTGAATATAAAAAAATATATTTGGGTGAAATTCAATTTATAACCAATACACTACATTCTGGTGATGGCATTCGCATTATATCTGTACAACAATACAATCACGTCTTGTAATCATTGATACGTATAGACAAATGTTTTGTGTGTGGCCATCCGTGATTATGTGTGTACAGTGAGGGGGAAAAAAGTATTTGATCCCCTGCTGATTTTGTACGTTTGCCCACTGACAAAGAAATGATCAGTCTATAATTTTAATGGTATGTTTATTTGAACAGTGAGAGACAGAATAACAACAAATAAATCCAGAAAAACGCATGTTAAAAATGTTATAAATTGATTTGCATTTTAATGAGGGAAATAAGTATTTGACCCCCTTTCAATCAGAAATATTTCTGGCTCCCAGGTGTCTTTTATACAGGTAACGAGCTGAGATTAGGAGCACATTCTTAAAGGGAATGCTCCTAATCTCAGCTTGTTACCTGTATTAAAGACACCTGTCCACAGAAGTAATCAATCAAACAGATTCCAAACTCTCCACCATGGCCAAGACCAAAGAGCTCTCCAAGGATGTCAGGGACAAGATTGTAGACCTACACAAGGCTGGAATGGGCTACAAGACCATCGCCAAGCAGCTTGTTGAGAAGGTGACAACAGTTGGTGCGATTATTCGCAAATGGAAGAAACACAAAAGAACTGTCAATCTCCCTCGGCCTGGGGCTCCATGCAAGATCTCACCTCGTGGAGTTGCAATGATCATGAGAACGGTGAGGAATCAGCCCAGAACTACATGGGAGGATCTTGTCAATGATCTCAAGAAAACAATTGGTAACACACTACGCCGTGAAGAACTGAAATCCTGCAGCGCCCGCAAGGTCCCCCTGCTCAAGAAAGCACATATACAGGCCAATCTGAAGTTTGCCAATGAACATCTGAATGATTCAGAGGAGAACTGGGTGAAAGTGTTGTGGTCAGATGAGACCAAAATCAAACTCTTTGGCATCAACTCAACTTGCCGTGTTTGGAGGAGGAGGAATGCTGCCTATGACCCCAAGAACACCATCCCCACCGTCAAACATGGAGGTGGAAACATTATGCTTTGGGGTGTTTTTCTGCTAAGGGGACAGGACAACTTCACCGCATCAAAGGGACGATGGATGGGGCCATGTACCGTCAAATCTTGGGTGAGAACCTCCTTCCCTCAGCCAGGGCATTGAAAATGGGTTGTGGATGGGTATTCCAGCATGACAATGACCCAAAACACACGGCCAAGGCAACAAAGGAGTGGCTCAAGAAGAAGCACATTAAGGTCCTGGAGTGGCCTAGCCAGTCTCCAGACCTTAATCCCATAGAACATCTGTGGAGGGAGCTAAAGGTTCGAGTTGCCAAACGTCAGCCTCGAAACCTTAATGACTTGGAGAAGATCTGCAAAGAGGAGTGGGACAAAATCCCTCCTGAGATGTGTGCAAACCTGGTGGCCAACTACAAGAAACGTCTGACCTCTGTGATTGCCAACAAGGGTTTTGCCACCAAGTACTAAGTCATGTTTTGCAGAGGGGTCAAATACTTATTTCCCTCATTAAAATGCAAATCAATTTATAACATTTTTGACATGCGTTTTTCTGGATTTTGTTGTTGTTATTCTGTCTCTCACTGTTCAAATAAACCTACCATTGAAATTATAGACTGATCATGTCTTTGTCAGTGGGCAAACGTACAAAATCAGCAGGGGATCAAATACTTTTTTCCCTCCCTGTATAGTCCAGAGCTGACATTAAGGGACATTAGTCCGTTTGGTTTCCCTCCCTGTATAGTCCAGAGCTGACATTAAGGGACATTAGTCCGTTTGGTTTCCCTCCCTGTATAGTCCAGAGCTGACATTAAGGGACATTAGTCCGTTTGGTTTCCCTCCCTGTATAGTCCAGAGCTGACATTAAGGGACATTAGTCCGTTTGGTTTCCCTCCCTGTATAGTCCAGAGCTGACATTAAGGGACATTAGTCCGTTTGGTTTCCCTCCCTGTATAGTCCAGAGCTGACATTAAGGGACATTAGTCCGTTTGGTTTCCCTCCCTGTATAGTCCAGAGCTGACATTAAGGGACATTAGTCCGTTTGGTTTCCCTCCCTGTATAGTCCAGAGCTGACATTAAGGGACATTAGTCCGTTTGGTTTCCCTCCCTGTATAGTCCAGAGCTGACATTAAGGGACATTAGTCCGTTTGGTTTCCCTCCCTGTATAGTCCAGAGCTGACATTAAGGGACATTAGTCCGTTTGGTTTCCCTCCCTGTATAGTCCAGAGCTGACATTAAGGGACATTAGTCCGTTTGGTTTCCCTCACTGTATAGTACAGAGCTGACATTAAGGGACATTAGTCCGTTTGGTTTCCCTCCCTGTATAGTCCAGAGCTGACATTAAGGGACATTAGTCCGTTTGGTTTCCCTCCCTGTATAGTCCAGAGCTGACATTAAGGGACATTAGTCCGTTTGGTTTCCCTCCCTGTATAGTCCAGAGCTGACATTAAGGGACATTAGTCCGTTTGGTTTCCCTCCCTGTATAGTACAGAGCTGACATTAAGGGACATTAGTCCGTTTGGTTTCCCTCCCTGTATAGTACAGAGCTGACATTAAGGGACATTAGTCAGTTTGGTTTCCCTCCCTGTAAAGTACAGAGCTGACATTAAGGGACATTAGTCCGTTTGGTTTCCCTCCCTGTATAGTCCAGAGCTGACATTAAGGGACATTAGTCCGTTTGGTTTCCCTCCCTGTATAGTCCAGAGCTGACATTAAGGGACATTAGTCCGTTTGGTTTCCCTCCCTGTATAGTCCAGAGCTGACATTAAGGGACATTAGTCCGTTTGGTTTCCCTCCCTGTATAGTCCAGAGCTGACATTAAGGGACATTAGTCCGTTTGGTTTCCCTCCCTGTATAGTCCAGAGCTGACATTAAGGGACATTAGTCCGTTTGGTTTCCCTCCCTGTATAGTCCAGAGCTGACATTAAGGGACATTAGTCCGTTTGGTTTCCCTCCCTGTATAGTCCAGAGCTGACATTAAGGGACATTAGTCCGTTTGGTTTCCCTCCCTGTATAGTCCAGAGCTGACATTAAGGGACATTAGTCCGTTTGGTTTCCCTCCCTGTATAGTCCAGAGCTGACATTAAGGGACATTAGTCCGTTTGGTTTCCCTCCCTGTATAGTCCAGAGCTGACATTAAGGGACATTAGTCCGTTTGGTTTCCCTCCCTGTATAGTCCAGAGCTGACATTAAGGGACATTAGTCCGTTTGGTTTCCCTCCCTGTATAGTCCAGAGCTGACATTAAGGGACATTAGTCCGTTTGGTTTCCCTCCCTGTATAGTCCAGAGCTGACATTAAGGGACATTAGTCCGTTTGGTTTCCCTCCCTGTATAGTCCAGAGCTGACATTAAGGGACATTAGTCCGTTTGGTTTCCCTCCCTGTATAGTCCAGAGCTGACATTAAGGGACATTAGTCTGTTTGGTTTCCCTCCTCTAGGACAGTCTACTGTATATCAGATACACAGGGTGGACTAAACATTAGGAACACCTGCTGTTTCCATGACATAGACTGACCAGGTGAATCCAGGTGAAAGCTATGATCCCTTATTGATCAGTGTAGATGAAGTGGAGGAAAAATGATTTTTAAGCCTAGAGACAATTGATAGAGACAATTGAGACATGGATTGTGTGTGTGTGCCATTCAGATGGTGAATGGGGCAAGACAAAACATTTAAGTTCCTTTGAACGGGGTATGGTAGTAGGTGCCAGGCGACGCTGCTGGGGCAACTCAATATTAGGAAGGTGTTCTTAATGTTTGGTATACTCAGTGTGTACTGTAGACCTGTATGTAGAAATACACACCAACTCAATGGCCTCCTGGTTAGAGTGGAAATACACACCAACTCAGTGGCCTCGTGGTTAGAGTGTCTGCCCTGACATTGGAGAAATACACACCAACTCAATGGCCTCGTGGTTAGAGTGGAAATACACACCAACTCAATGGCCTCCTGGTTAGAGTGTCTGCCCTGACATTGGAAGGTACCTGTATGTAGAAATACACACCAACTCAATGGCCTCGTGGTTAGAGTGTCTGCCCTGACATTGGAAGGTACCTGTATGTAGAAATACACACCAACTCAATGGCCTCCTGGTTAGAGTGTCTGCCCTGACATTGGAGAAATACACACCAACTCAATGGCCTCGTGGTTAGAGTGGAAATACACACCAACTCAATGGCCTCCTGGTTAGAGTGTCTGCCCTGACATTGGAGAAATACACACCAACTCAATGGCCTCCTGGTTAGAGTGGAAATACACACCAACTCAATGGCCTCGTGGTTAGAGTGTCTGCCCTGACATTGGAGAAATACACACCAACTCAATGGCCTCGTGGTTAGAGTGGAAATACACACCAACTCAATGGCCTCGTGGTTAGAGTGTCTGCCCTGACATTGGAAAAATACACACCAACTCAATGGCCTCCTGGTTAGAGTGGAAATACACACCAACTCAATGGCCTCGTGGTTAGAGTGTCTGCCCTGACATTGGAGAAATACACACCAACTCAATGGCCTCGTGGTTAGAGTGTCTGCCCTGACATTGGAGAAATACACACCAACTCAATGGCCTCCTGGTTAGAGTGGAAATACACACCAACTCAATGGCCTCGTGGTTAGAGTGTCTGCCCTGACATTGGAAAAATACACACCAACTCAATGGCCTCCTGGTTAGAGTGTCTGCCCTGACATTGGAGAAATACACACCAACTCAATGGCCTCCTGGTTAGAGTGGAAATACACACCAACTCAATGGCCTCCTGGTTAGAGTGTCTGCCCTGACATTGGAGAAATACACACCAACTCAATGGCCTCCTGGTTAGAGTGTCTGCCCTGACATTGGAAGGTACCTGTATGTAGAAATACACACCAACTCAATGGCCTCCTGGTTAGAGTGTCTGCCCTGACATTGGAAGGTACCTGTATGTAGAAATACACACCAACTCAATGGCCTCCTGGTTAGAGTGTCTGCCCTGACATTGGAGAAATACACACCAACTCAATGGCCTCCTGGTTAGAGTGGAAATACACACCAACTCAATGGCCTCGTGGTTAGAGTGGAAATACACACCAACTCAATGGCCTCCTGGTTAGAGTGGAAATACACACCAACTCAATGGCCTCCTGGTTAGAGTGGAAATACACACCAACTCAATGGCCTCGTGGTTAGAGTGTCTCCCCTGACATTGGAGAAATACACACCAACTCAATGGCCTCCTGGTTAGAGTGGAAATACACACCAACTCAATGGCCTCGTGGTTAGAGTGTCTGCCCTGACATTGGAGAAATACACACCAACTTAATGGCCTCCTGGTTAGAGTGTAAATACACACCAACTCAATGGCCTCCTGGTTAGAGTGGAAATACACACCAACTCAATGGCCTCCTGGTTAGAGTGTAAATACACACCAACTCAATGGCCTCGTGGTTAGAGTGGAAATACACACCAACTCAATGGCCTCGTGGTTAGAGTGTAAATATACACCAACTCAATGGCCTCCTGGTTAGAGTGTAAATACACACCAACTCAATGGCCTCGTGGTTAGAGTGGAAATACACACCAACTCAATGGCCTCGTGGTTAGAGTGGAAATACACACCAACTCAATGGCCTCCTGGTTAGAGTGGAAATACACACCAACTCAATGGCCTCCTGGTTAGAGTGTAAATACACACCAACTCAATGGCCTCGTGGTTAGAGTGGAAATACACACCAACTCAATGGCCTCGTGGTTAGAGTGTCTGCCCTGACATTGGAAGGTACCTGTATGTAGAAATACACACCAACTCAATGGCCTCGTGGTTAGAGTGTAAATACACACCAACTCAATGGCCTCGTGGTTAGAGTGTCTGCCTTGACATTGGAGAAATACACACCAACTCAATGGCCTCCTGGTTAGAGTGTAAATACACACCAACTCAATGGCCTCGTGGTTAGAGTGGAAATACACACCAACTCAATGGCCTCCTGGTTAGAGTGGAAATACACACCAACTCAATGGCCTCCTGGTTAGAGTGTAAATACACACCAACTCAATGGCCTCGTGGTTAGAGTGGAAATACACACCAACTCAATGGCCTCGTGGTTAGAGTGTCTGCCCTGACATTGGAAGGTACCTGTATGTAGAAATACACACCAACTCAATGGCCTCGTGGTTAGAGTGTAAATACACACCAACTCAATGGCCTCGTGGTTAGAGTGTCTGCCTTGACATTGGAGAAATACACACCAACTCAATGGCCTCCTGGTTAGAGTGTAAATACACACCAACTCAATGGCCTCGTGGTTAGAGTGAAATACACACCAACTCAATGGCCTCGTGGTTAGAGTGGAAATACACACCAACTCAGTGGCCTCCTGGTTAGAGTGTCTGCCCTGACATTGGAAGGTACCTGTATGTAGAAATACACACCAACTCAATGGCCTCGTGGTTAGAGTGTCTGCCCTGACATTGGAAGGTACCTGTATGTAGAAATACACACCAACTCAATGGCCTCCTGGTTAGAGTGTCTGCCCTGACATTGGAGAAATACACACCAACTCAATGGCCTCGTGGTTAGAGTGGAAATACACACCAACTCAATGGCCTCCTGGTTAGAGTGTCTGCCCTGACATTGGAGAAATACACACCAACTCAATGGCCTCCTGGTTAGAGTGGAAATACACACCAACTCAATGGCCTCGTGGTTAGAGTGTCTGCCCTGACATTGGAGAAATACACACCAACTCAATGGCCTCGTGGTTAGAGTGGAAATACACACCAACTCAATGGCCTCGTGGTTAGAGTGTCTGCCCTGACATTGGAAAAATACACACCAACTCAATGGCCTCCTGGTTAGAGTGGAAATACACACCAACTCAATGGCCTCGTGGTTAGAGTGTCTGCCCTGACATTGGAGAAATACACACCAACTCAATGGCCTCGTGGTTAGAGTGTCTGCCCTGACATTGGAGAAATACACACCAACTCAATGGCCTCCTGGTTAGAGTGGAAATACACACCAACTCAATGGCCTCGTGGTTAGAGTGTCTGCCCTGACATTGGAAAAATACACACCAACTCAATGGCCTCCTGGTTAGAGTGTCTGCCCTGACATTGGAGAAATACACACCAACTCAATGGCCTCCTGGTTAGAGTGGAAATACACACCAACTCAATGGCCTCCTGGTTAGAGTGTCTGCCCTGACATTGGAGAAATACACACCAACTCAATGGCCTCCTGGTTAGAGTGTCTGCCCTGACATTGGAAGGTACCTGTATGTAGAAATACACACCAACTCAATGGCCTCGTGGTTAGAGTGGAAATACACACCAACTCAATGGCCTCGTGGTTAGAGTGTCTGCCCTGACATTGGAAGGTACCTGTATGTAGAAATAAACACCAACTCAATGGCCTCCTGGTTAGAGTGTCTGCCCTGACATTGGAAGGTACCTGTATGTAGAAATACACACCAACTCAATGGCCTCCTGGTTAGAGTGTCTGCCCTGACATTGGAGAAATACACACCAACTCAATGGCCTCCTGGTTAGAGTGGAAATACACACCAACTCAATGGCCTCGTGGTTAGAGTGGAAATACACACCAACTCAATGGCCTCCTGGTTAGAGTGGAAATACACACCAACTCAATGGCCTCGTGGTTAGAGTGTAAATACACACCAACTCAATGGCCTCCTGGTTAGAGTGGAAATACACACCAACTCAATGGCCTCGTGGTTAGAGTGGAAATACACACCAACTCAATGGCCTCCTGGTTAGAGTGGAAATACACACCAACTCAATGGCCTCGTGGTTAGAGTGTCTCCCCTGACATTGGAGAAATACACACCAACTCAATGGCCTCCTGGTTAGAGTGGAAATACACACCAACTCAATGGCCTCGTGGTTAGAGTGTCTGCCCTGACATTGGAGAAATACACACCAACTCAATGGCCTCCTGGTTAGAGTGTAAATACACACCAACTCAATGGCCTCCTGGTTAGAGTGGAAATACACACCAACTCAATGGCCTCCTGGTTAGAGTGTAAATACACACCAACTCAATGGCCTCGTGGTTAGAGTGGAATTACACACCAACTCAATGGCCTCGTGGTTAGAGTGGAAATACACACCAACTCAATGGCCTCCTGGTTAGAGTGTAAATACACACCAACTCAATGGCCTCGTGGTTAGAGTGGAAATACACACCAACTCAATGGCCTCGTGGTTAGAGTGGAAATACACACCAACTCAATGGCCTCCTGGTTAGAGTGGAAATACACACCAACTCAATGGCCTCGTGGTTAGAGTGTAAATACACACCAACTCAATGGCCTCGTGGTTAGAGTGGAAATACACACCAACTCAATGGCCTCGTGGTTAGAGTGTCTGCCCTGACATTGGAAGGTACCTGTATGTAGAAATACACACCAACTCAATGGCCTCCTGGTTAGAGTGTAAATACACACCAACTCAATGGCCTCGTGGTTAGAGTGTCTGCCTTGACATTGGAGAAATACACACCAACTCAATGGCCTCCTGGTTAGAGTGTAAATACACACCAACTCAATGGCCTCGTGGTTAGAGTGGAAATACACACCAACTCAATGGCCTCGTGGTTAGAGTGGAAATACACACCAACTCAGTGGCCTCCTGGTTAGAGTGTAAATACACACCAACTCAATGGCCTCGTGGTTAGAGTGGAAATACACACCAACTCAATGGCCTCGTGGTTAGAGTGGAAATACACACCAACTCAGTGGCCTCCTGGTTAGAGTGTCTGCCCTGACATTGGAAGGTACCTGTATGTAGAAATACACACCAACTCAGTGGCCTCCTGGTTAGAGTGTAAATACACACCAACTCAGTGGCCTCCTGGTTAGAGTGTCTGCCCTGACATTGGAAGGTACCTGTATGTAGAAATACACACCAACTCAGTGGCCTCCTGGTTAGAGTGTAAATACACACCAACTCAATGGCCTCCTGGTTAGAGTGGAAATACACACCAACTCAATGGCCTCCTGGTTAGAGTGTAAATACACACCAACTCAATGGCCTCCTGGTTAGAGTGGAAATACACACCAACTCAATGGCCTCGTGGTTAGAGTGGAAATACACACCAACTCAGTGGCCTCCTGGTTAGAGTGTAAATACACACCAACTCAATGGCCTCCTGGTTAGAGTGTAAATATACACCAACTCAATGGCCTCCTGGTTAGAGTGGAAATACACACCAACTCAATGGCCTCGTGGTTAGAGTGGAAATACACACCAACTCAGTGGCCTCCTGGTTAGAGTGTAAATACACACCAACTCAATGGCCTCCTGGTTAGAGTGTAAATATACACCAACTCAGTGGCCTCCTGGTTAGAGTGTAAATACACACCAACTCAATGGCCTCCTGGTTAGAGTGTAAATACACACCAACTCAATGGCCTCCTGGTTAGAGTGTAAATACACACCAACTCAGTGGCCTCGTGGTTAGAGTGTAAATACACACCAACTCAATGGCCTCCTGGTTAGAGTGGAAATACACACCAACTCAATGGCCTCCTGGTTAGAGTGGAAATACACACCAACTCAATGGCCTCGTGGTTAGAGTGGAAATACACACCAACTCAATGGCCTCGTGGTTAGAGTGTAAATACACACCAACTCAATGGCCTCCTGGTTAGAGTGGAAATACACACCAACTCAATGGCCTCCTGGTTAGAGTGGAAATACACACCAACTCAATGGCCTCCTGGTTAGAGTGTCTGCCCTGACATTGGAAGGTTGGGGGTTTGGTGACGGGGATCAAAGACTCTAAAAGTGGGACCTGATGCCTCTCTGCTTGGCACACAGCATTAAGGAGATATATTTGGTGGTAAGGCCCTGTGATAAACTAGCGTCCTGTCCAGGGAATCACCTTACACCAGCTGGGTTAGGGTTAGGGTTAGGCCCTGTGATAAACTAGCGTCCTGTCCAGGGGGTGTACTGGTACATCAAGCTGCCTCACCCTACAGAAACAGGAGATAGACTAGTGTCCTGTCCAGGGAATCACCTTACACCAGCTGGGTTAGGGTTAGGGTTAGGCCCTGTGATAGACTAGTGTCCTGTCCAGGGGGTGTACTGGTACATCAAGCTGGGTTAGGGTTAGGGTTAGGGTTAGGCCCTGTGATAAACTAGTGTCCTGTCCAGGGGGTGTACTGTACATCAAGCTGCCTCACTACAGAAACAGGAGATAGACTAGTGTCCTGTCCAGGGAATGTACTGGTACATCAAGCTGCCTCACCTTACAGAAACAGGAGATAAACTAGCGTCCTGTCCAGGGAATGTACTGGTACATCAAGCTGCCTCACCTTACAGAAACAGGAGATAAACTAGCGTCCTGTCCAGGGAATGTACTGGTACATCAAGCTGCCTCACCTTACAGAAACAGGAGATAAACTAGCGTCCTGTCCAGGGAATGTACTGGTACATCAAGCTGCCTCACCTTACAGAAACAGGAGATAAACTAGCGTCCTGTCCAGGGGGTGTACTGGTACATCAAGCTTCCTCACCTTACAGAAACAGAAGATAGACTAGTGTCCTGTCCAGGGAGTGTACTGTACATCAAGCTGCCTCACCTTACAGAAACAGGAGATAGACTAGTGTCCTGTCCAGGGGGTGTACTGGTACATCAAGCTGCCTCACCTTACAGAAACAGAAGATAGACTAGTGTCCTGTCCAGGGAGTGTACTGTACATCAAGCTGCCTCACCTTACAGAAACAGGAGATAGACTAGTGTCCTGTCCAGGGGGTGTACTGTACATCAAGCTGCCTCACCTTACAGAAACAGGAGATAGACTAGTGTCCTGTCCAGGGGGTGTACTGTACATCAAGCTGCCTCACCTTACAGAAACAGGAGATAGACTAGCGTCCTGTCCAGGGAATGTACTGTACATCAAGCTGTCTCACTACAGAAACAGGAGATAAACTAGCGTCCTGTCCAGGGAATGTACTGGTACATCAAGCTGCCTCACCCTACAGAAACAGGAGATAGACTAGCGTCCTGTCCAGGGAATGTACTGGTACATCAAGCTGCCTCACCCTACAGAAACAGGAGATAGACTAGCGTCCTGTCCAGGGAATGTACTGGTACATCAAGCTGCCTCACCCTACAGAAACAGGAGATAGACTAGCGTCCTGTCCAGGGGGTGTACTGGTACATCAAGCTGCCTCACTACAGAAACAGGAGATAAACTAGCGTCCTGTCCAGGGAATGTACTGGTACATCAAGCTGCCTCACCTTACAGAAACAGGAGATAGACTAGTGTCCTGTCCAGGGGGTGTACTGTACATCAAGCTGCCTCACCTTACAGAAACAGGAGACAGACTAGTGTCCTGTCCAGGGGGTGTACTGTACATCAAGCTGTCTCACTACAGAAACAGGAGATAGACTAGTGTCCTGTCCAGGGGGTGTACTGTACATCAAGCTGTCTCACTACAGAAACAGGAGATAGGCTAGTGTCCTGTCCAGGGGGTGTACTGGTACATCAAGCTGTCTCACTACAGAAACAGGAGATAGACTAGTGTCCTGTCCAGGGGGTGTACTGGTACATCAAGCTGCCTCACTACAGAAACAGGAGACAGGCTAGTGTCCTGTCCAGGGGGTGTCCTGGTACATCAAGCTGTCTCACTACAGAAACAGGAGATATACTAGTGTCCTGTCCAGGGGGTGTACTGTACATCAAGCTGTCTCACTACAGAAACAGGAGATAGGCTAGTGTCCTGTCCAGGGGGTGTACTGGTACATCAAGCTGTCTCACTACAGAACCAGGAGATAGACTAGTGTCCTGTCCAGGGGGTGTACTGGTACATCAAGCTGTCTCACTACAGAAACAGGAGATAGACTAGTGTCCTGTCCAGGGGGTGTACTGTACATCAAGCTGTCTCACTACAGAAACAGGAGATAGACTAGTGTCCTGTCCAGGGGGTGTACTGTACATCAAGCTGTCTCACTACAGAAACAGGAGATAGACTAGTGTCCTGTCCAGGGGGTGTACTGGTACATCAAGCTGTCTCACTACAGAAACAGGAGATAGACTAGTGTCCTGTCCAGGGGGTGTACTGGTACATCAAGCTGCCTCACCTTACAGAAACAGGAGATAAACTAGTGTCCTGTCCAGGGGGTGTACTGGTACATCAAGCTGCCTCACCTTACAGAAACAGGAGATAAACTAGTGTCCTGTCCAGGGGGTGTACTGGTACATCAAGCTGTCTCACTACAGAAACAGGAGACAGGCTAGTGTCCTGTCCAGGGGGTGTACTGGTACATCAAGCTGTCTCACTACAGAAACAGGAGATAGACTAGTGTCCTGTCCAGGGGGTGTACTGGTACATCAAGCTGCCTCACCTTACAGAAACAGGAGATAGACTAGTGTCCTGTCCAGGGGGTGTACTGGTACATCAAGCTGCCTCACCTTACAGAAACAGGAGATAGACTAGTGTCCTGTCCAGGGGGTGTACTGTACATCAAGCTGTCTCACTACAGAAACAGGAGATAGACTAGTGTCCTGTCCAGGGAGTGTACTGTACATCAAGCTGTCTCACTACAGAAACAGGATATAGACTAGTGTCCTGTCCAGGGGGTGTACTGTACATCAAGCTGTCTCACTACAGAAACAGGAGATAGACTAGTGTCCTGTCCAGGGGGTGTACTGTACATCAAGCTGTCTCACTACAGAAACAGGATATAGACTAGTGTCCTGTCCAGGGGGTGTACTGGTACATCAAGCTGTCTCACTACAGAAACAGGAGATAGACTAGTGTCCTGTCCAGGGGGTGTACTGTACATCAAGCTGTCTCACTACAGAAACAGGATATAGACTAGTGTCCTGTCCAGGGGGTGTACTGGTACATCAAGCTGTCTCACTACAGAAACAGGAGATAGACTAGTGTCCTGTCCAGGGGGTGTACTGTACATCAAGCTGTCTCACTACAGAAACAGGATATAGACTAGTGTCCTGTCCAGGGGGTGTACTGTACATCAAGCTGTCTCACTACAGAAACAGGAGATAGACTAGTGTCCTGTCCAGGGGGTGTACTGGTACATCAAGCTGTCTCATTACAGAAACAGGAGATAGACTAGTGTCCTGTCCAGGGGGTGTACTGGTACATCAAGCTGTCTCACTACAGAAACAGGAGACAGGCTAGTGTCCTGTCCAGGGGGTGTACTGGTACATCAAGCTGTCTCATTACAGAAACAGGAGATAGACTAGTGTCCTGTCCAGGGGGTGTACTGTACATCAAGCTGTCTCACTACAGAAACAGGAGATAGACTAGTGTCCTGTCCAGGGGGTGTACTGTACATCAAGCTGTCTCACTACAGAAACAGGATATAGACTAGTGTCCTGTCCAGGGGGTGTACTGGTACATCAAGCTGTCTCACTACAGAAACAGGAGATAGACTAGTGTCCTGTCCAGGGGGTGTACTGTACATCAAGCTGTCTCACTACAGAAACAGGAGATAGACTAGTGTCCTGTCCAGGGGGTGTACTGTACATCAAGCTGTCTCACTACAGAAACAGGAGATAGACTAGTGTCCTGTCCAGGGGGTGTACTGTACATCAAGCTGTCTCACTACAGAAACAGGAGATAGACTAGTGTCCTGTCCAGGGGGTGAACTGTACATCAAGCTGTCTCACTACAGAAACAGGAGATAGACTAGTGTCCTGTCCAGGGGGTGTACTGAACATCAAGCTGTCTCACTACAGAACCAGGAAACAGACTAGTGTCCTGTCCAGGGGGTGTACTGTACATCAAGCTGTCTCACTACAGAAACAGGAGATAGACTAGTGTCCTGTCCAGGGGGTGTAATGTACATCAAGCTGTCTCACTACAGAACCAGGAGATAGACTAGTGTCCTGTCCAGGGGGTGTAATGTACATCAAGCTGTCTCACTGCAGAAACAGGAGATAGACTAGTGTCCTGTCCAGGGGGTGTAATGTACATCAAGCTGTCTCACTACAAAAACAGGAGATAGACTAGTGTCCTGTCCAGGGGGTGTAATGTACATCAAGCTGTCTCACTACAGAAACAGGAGATAGACTAGTGTCCTGTCCAGGGGGTGTACTGTACATCAAGCTGTCTCACTACAGAAACAGGAGATAGACTAGTGTCCTGTCCAGGGGGTGTAATGTACATCAAGCTGTCTCACTACAGAACCAGGAGATAGACTAGTGTCCTGTCCAGGGGGTGTACTGGTACATCAAGCTGTCTCACTACAGAACCAGGAGATAGACTAGTGTCCTGTCCAGGGGGTGTACTGGTACATCAAGCTGTCTCACTACAGAAACAGGAGATAGACTAGTGTCCTGTCCAGGGGGTGTAATGTACATCAAGCTGTCTCACTACAGAAACAGGAGATAGACTAGTGTCCTGTCCAGGGGGTGTAATGTACATCAAGCTGTCTCACTACAGAACCAGGAGATAGACTAGTGTCCTGTCCAGGGGGTGTACTGGTACATCAAGCTGTCTCACTACAGAACCAGGAGATAGACTAGTGTCCTGTCCAGGGGGTGTACTGGTACATCAAGCTGTCTCACTACAGAAACAGGAGATAGACTAGTGTCCTGTCCAGGGGGTGTACTGGTACATCAAGCTGCCTCACTACAGAAACAGGAGATAGACTAGTGTCCTGTCCAGGGGGTGTACTGGTACATCAAGCTGTCTCACTACAGAAACAGGAGATAGACTAGTGTCCTGTCCAGGGGGTGTACTGTACATCAAGCTGTCTCACTACAGAAACAGGAGATAGACTAGTGTCCTGTCCAGGGGGTGTACTGGTACATCAAGCTGCATCACTACAGAAACAGGAGATAGACTAGTGTCCTGTCCAGGGGGTGTACTGGTACATCAAGCTGTCTCACTACAGAAACAGGAGATAGACTAGTGTCCTGTCCAGGGGGTGTACTGTACATCAAGCTGTCTCACTACAGAACCAGGAGATAGACTAGTGTCCTCTCCAGGGGGTGTAATGTACATCAAGCTGTCTCACTACAGAAACAGGAGACAGGCTAGTGTCCTGTCCAGGGGGTGTACTGGTACATCAAGCTGTCTCATTACAGAAACAGGAGATAGACTAGTGTCCTGTCCAGGGGGTGTACTGTACATCAAGCTGTCTCACTACAGAAACAGGAGATAGACTAGTGTCCTGTCCAGGGGGTGTACTGGTACATCAAGCTGTCTCACTACAGAAACAGGAGATAGACTAGTGTCCTGTCCAGGGGGTGTACTGTACATCAAGCTGTCTCACTACAGAACCAGGAGATAGACTAGTGTCCTCTCCAGGGGGTGTAATGTACATCAAGCTGTCTCACTACAGAAACAGGAGACAGGCTAGTGTCCTGTCCAGGGGGTGTACTGGTACATCAAGCTGTCTCATTATAGAAACAGGAGATAGACTAGTGTCCTGTCCAGGGGGTGTACTGTACATCAAGCTGTCTCACTACAGAAACAGGAGATAGACTAGTGTCCTGTCCAGGGGGTGTACTGTACATCAAGCTGTCTCACTACAGAACCAGGAGATAGACTAGTGTCCTGTCCAGGGGGTGTACTGGTACATCAAGCTGTCTCACTACAGAACCAGGAGATAGACTAGTGTCCTGTCCAGGGGGTGTACTGGTACATCAAGCTGTCTCACTACAGAAACAGGAGATAGACTAGTGTCCTGTCCAGGGGGTGTACTGGTACATCAAGCTGCCTCACTACAGAACCAGGAGATAGACTAGTGTCCTGTCCAGGGGGTGTACTGGTACATCAAGCTGTCTCACTACAGAAACAGGAGATAGACTAGTGTCCTGTCCAGGGGGTGTACTGTACATCAAGCTGTCTCACTACAGAAACAGGAGATAGACTAGTGTCCTGTCCAGGGGGTGTACTGGTACATCAAGCTGCATCACTACAGAAACAGGAGATAGACTAGTGTCCTGTCCAGGGGGTGTACTGGTACATCAAGCTGTCTCACTACAGAAACAGGAGATAGACTAGTGTCCTGTCCAGGGGGTGTACTGTACATCAAGCTGTCTCACTACAGAACCAGGAGATAGACTAGTGTCCTCTCCAGGGGGTGTAATGTACATCAAGCTGTCTCACTACAGAAACAGGAGACAGGCTAGTGTCCTGTCCAGGGGGTGTACTGGTACATCAAGCTGTCTCATTACAGAAACAGGAGATAGACTAGTGTCCTGTCCAGGGGGTGTACTGTACATCAAGCTGTCTCACTACAGAAACAGGAGATAGACTAGTGTCCTGTCCAGGGGGTGTACTGGTACATCAAGCTGTCTCACTACAGAAACAGGAGATAGACTAGTGTCCTGTCCAGGGGGTGTACTGTACATCAAGCTGTCTCACTACAGAACCAGGAGATAGACTAGTGTCCTCTCCAGGGGGTGTAATGTACATCAAGCTGTCTCACTACAGAAACAGGAGACAGGCTAGTGTCCTGTCCAGGGGGTGTACTGGTACATCAAGCTGTCTCATTATAGAAACAGGAGATAGACTAGTGTCCTGTCCAGGGGGTGTACTGTACATCAAGCTGTCTCACTACAGAAACAGGAGATAGACTAGTGTCCTGTCCAGGGGGTGTACTGTACATCAAGCTGTCTCACTACAGAACCAGGAGATAGACTAGTGTCCTCTCCAGGGGGTGTAATGTACATCAAGCTGTCTCACTACAGAAATAGGAGACAGGCTAGTGTCCTTTCCAGGGGGTGTACTGTACATCAAGCTGTCTCACTACAGAAACAGGAGATAGACTAGTGTCCTGTCCAGGGGGTGTACTGTACATCAAGCTGCCTCACTACAGAAACAGGAGATAGACTAGTGTCCTGTCCAGGGGGTGTACTGGTACATCAAGCTGTCTCACTACAGAAACAGGAGATAGACTAGTGTCCTGTCCAGGGGGTGTACTGTACATCAAGCTGTCTCACTACAGAAACAGGAGATAGACTAGTGTCCTGTCCAGGGGGTGTACTGGTACATCAAGCTGTCTCACTACAGAAACAGGAGATAGACTAGTGTCCTGTCCAGGGGGTGTACTGTACATCAAGCTGTCTCACTACAGAACCAGGAGATAGACTAGTGTCCTCTCCAGGGGGTGTAATGTACATCAAGCTGTCTCACTACAGAAACAGGAGACAGGCTAGTGTCCTGTCCAGGGGGTGTACTGGTACATCAAGCTGTCTCATTACAGAAACAGGAGATAGACTAGTGTCCTGTCCAGGGGGTGTACTGTACATCAAGCTGTCTCACTACAGAAACAGGAGATAGACTAGTGTCCTGTCCAGGGGGTGTACTGGTACATCAAGCTGTCTCACTACAGAAACAGGAGATAGACTAGTGTCCTGTCCAGGGGGTGTACTGTACATCAAGCTGTCTCACTACAGAACCAGGAGATAGACTAGTGTCCTGTCCAGGGGGTGTACTGGTACATCAAGCTGCCTCACTACAGAAACAGGAGATAGACTAGTGTCCTGTCCAGGGGGTGTACTGGTACATCAAGCTGTCTCACTACAGAAACAGGAGATAGACTAGTGTCCTGTCCAGGGGGTGTACTGTACATCAAGCTGTCTCACTACAGAAACAGGAGATAGACTAGTGTCCTGTCCAGGGGGTGTACTGGTACATCAAGCTGTCTCACTACAGAAACAGGAGATAGACTAGTGTCCTGTCCAGGGGGTGTACTGTACATCAAGCTGTCTCACTACAGAACCAGGAGATAGACTAGTGTCCTCTCCAGGGGGTGTAATGTACATCAAGCTGTCTCACTACAGAAACAGGAGACAGGCTAGTGTCCTGTCCAGGGGGTGTACTGGTACATCAAGCTGTCTCATTACAGAAACAGGAGATAGACTAGTGTCCTGTCCAGGGGGTGTACTGTACATCAAGCTGTCTCACTACAGAAACAGGAGATAGACTAGTGTCCTGTCCAGGGGGTGTACTGGTACATCAAGCTGTCTCACTACAGAAACAGGAGATAGACTAGTGTCCTGTCCAGGGGGTGTACTGTACATCAAGCTGTCTCACTACAGAACCAGGAGATAGACTAGTGTCCTCTCCAGGGGGTGTAATGTACATCAAGCTGTCTCACTACAGAAACAGGAGACAGGCTAGTGTCCTGTCCAGGGGGTGTACTGGTACATCAAGCTGTCTCATTATAGAAACAGGAGATAGACTAGTGTCCTGTCCAGGGGGTGTACTGTACATCAAGCTGTCTCACTACAGAAACAGGAGATAGACTAGTGTCCTGTCCAGGGGGTGTACTGTACATCAAGCTGTCTCACTACAGAAACAGGAGATAGACTAGTGTCCTGTCCAGGGGGTGTACTGTACATCAAGCTGTCTCACTACAGAACCAGGAGATAGACTAGTGTCCTCTCCAGGGGGTGTAATGTACATCAAGCTGTCTCACTACAGAAATAGGAGACAGGCTAGTGTCCTTTCCAGGGGGTGTACTGTACATCAAGCTGTCTCACTACAGAAACAGGAGATAGACTAGTGTCCTGTCCAGGGGGTGTACTGTACATCAAGCTGCCTCACTACAGAAACAGGAGATAGACTAGTGTCCTGTCCAGGGGGTGTACTGGTACATCAAGCTGTCTCACTACAGAAACAGGAGATAGACTAGTGTCCTGTCCAGGGGGTGTACTGTACATCAAGCTGTCTCACTACAGAAACAGGAGATAGACTAGTGTCCTGTCCAGGGGGTGTACTGGTACATCAAGCTGTCTCACTACAGAAACAGGAGATAGACTAGTGTCCTGTCCAGGGGGTGTACTGTACATCAAGCTGTCTCACTACAGAACCAGGAGATAGACTAGTGTCCTCTCCAGGGGGTGTAATGTACATCAAGCTGTCTCACTACAGAAACAGGAGACAGGCTAGTGTCCTGTCCAGGGGGTGTACTGGTACATCAAGCTGTCTCATTACAGAAACAGGAGATAGACTAGTGTCCTGTCCAGGGGGTGTACTGTACATCAAGCTGTCTCACTACAGAAACAGGAGATAGACTAGTGTCCTGTCCAGGGGGTGTACTGTACATCAAGCTGTCTCACTACAGAACCAGGAGATAGACTAGTGTCCTGTCCAGGGGGTGTACTGGTACATCAAGCTGTCTCACTACAGAACCAGGAGATAGACTAGTGTCCTGTCCAGGGGGTGTACTGGTACATCAAGCTGTCTCATTACAGAAACAGGAGATAGACTAGTGTCCTGTCCAGGGGGTGTACTGTACATCAAGCTGTCTCACTACAGAAACAGGAGATAGACTAGTGTCCTGTCCAGGGGGTGTACTGGTACATCAAGCTGTCTCACTACAGAAACAGGAGATAGACTAGTGTCCTGTCCAGGGGGTGTACTGTACATCAAGCTGTCTCACTACAGAACCAGGAGATAGACTAGTGTCCTCTCCAGGGGGTGTAATGTACATCAAGCTGTCTCACTACAGAAACAGGAGACAGGCTAGTGTCCTGTCCAGGGGGTGTACTGGTACATCAAGCTGTCTCATTATAGAAACAGGAGATAGACTAGTGTCCTGTCCAGGGGGTGTACTGTACATCAAGCTGTCTCACTACAGAAACAGGAGATAGACTAGTGTCCTGTCCAGGGGGTGTACTGTACATCAAGCTGTCTCACTACAGAACCAGGAGATAGACTAGTGTCCTCTCCAGGGGGTGTAATGTACATTAAGCTGTCTCACTACAGAAATAGGAGACAGGCTAGTGTCCTTTCCAGGGGGTGTACTGTACATCAAGCTGTCTCACTACAGAAACAGGAGATAGACTAGTGTCCTGTCCAGGGGGTGTACTGTACATCAAGCTGCCTCACTACAGAAACAGGAGATAGACTAGTGTCCTGTCCAGGGGGTGTACTGGTACATCAAGCTGTCTCACTACAGAAACAGGAGATAGACTAGTGTCCTGTCCAGGGGGTGTACTGTACATCAAGCTGTCTCACTACAGAAACAGGAGATAGACTAGTGTCCTGTCCAGGGGGTGTACTGGTACATCAAGCTGTCTCACTACAGAAACAGGAGATAGACTAGTGTCCTGTCCAGGGGGTGTACTGTACATCAAGCTGTCTCACTACAGAACCAGGAGATAGACTAGTGTCCTCTCCAGGGGGTGTAATGTACATCAAGCTGTCTCACTACAGAAACAGGAGACAGGCTAGTGTCCTGTCCAGGGGGTGTACTGGTACATCAAGCTGTCTCATTACAGAAACAGGAGATAGACTAGTGTCCTGTCCAGGGGGTGTACTGTACATCAAGCTGTCTCACTACAGAAACAGGAGATAGACTAGTGTCCTGTCCAGGGGGTGTACTGGTACATCAAGCTGTCTCACTACAGAAACAGGAGATAGACTAGTGTCCTGTCCAGGGGGTGTACTGTACATCAAGCTGTCTCACTACAGAACCAGGAGATAGACTAGTGTCCTGTCCAGGGGGTGTACTGGTACATCAAGCTGCCTCACTACAGAAACAGGAGATAGACTAGTGTCCTGTCCAGGGGGTGTACTGGTACATCAAGCTGTCTCACTACAGAAACAGGAGATAGACTAGTGTCCTGTCCAGGGGGTGTACTGTACATCAAGCTGTCTCACTACAGAAACAGGAGATAGACTAGTGTCCTGTCCAGGGGGTGTACTGGTACATCAAGCTGTCTCACTACAGAAACAGGAGATAGACTAGTGTCCTGTCCAGGGGGTGTACTGTACATCAAGCTGTCTCACTACAGAACCAGGAGATAGACTAGTGTCCTCTCCAGGGGGTGTAATGTACATCAAGCTGTCTCACTACAGAAACAGGAGACAGGCTAGTGTCCTGTCCAGGGGGTGTACTGGTACATCAAGCTGTCTCATTACAGAAACAGGAGATAGACTAGTGTCCTGTCCAGGGGGTGTACTGTACATCAAGCTGTCTCACTACAGAAACAGGAGATAGACTAGTGTCCTGTCCAGGGGGTGTACTGGTACATCAAGCTGTCTCACTACAGAAACAGGAGATAGACTAGTGTCCTGTCCAGGGGGTGTACTGTACATCAAGCTGTCTCACTACAGAACCAGGAGATAGACTAGTGTCCTCTCCAGGGGGTGTAATGTACATCAAGCTGTCTCACTACAGAAACAGGAGACAGGCTAGTGTCCTGTCCAGGGGGTGTACTGGTACATCAAGCTGTCTCATTATAGAAACAGGAGATAGACTAGTGTCCTGTCCAGGGGGTGTACTGTACATCAAGCTGTCTCACTACAGAAACAGGAGATAGACTAGTGTCCTGTCCAGGGGGTGTACTGTACATCAAGCTGTCTCACTACAGAAACAGGAGATAGACTAGTGTCCTGTCCAGGGGGTGTACTGTACATCAAGCTGTCTCACTACAGAACCAGGAGATAGACTAGTGTCCTCTCCAGGGGGTGTAATGTACATCAAGCTGTCTCACTACAGAAATAGGAGACAGGCTAGTGTCCTTTCCAGGGGGTGTACTGTACATCAAGCTGTCTCACTACAGAAACAGGAGATAGACTAGTGTCCTGTCCAGGGGGTGTACTGTACATCAAGCTGCCTCACTACAGAAACAGGAGATAGACTAGTGTCCTGTCCAGGGGGTGTACTGGTACATCAAGCTGTCTCACTACAGAAACAGGAGATAGACTAGTGTCCTGTCCAGGGGGTGTACTGTACATCAAGCTGTCTCACTACAGAAACAGGAGATAGACTAGTGTCCTGTCCAGGGGGTGTACTGGTACATCAAGCTGTCTCACTACAGAAACAGGAGATAGACTAGTGTCCTGTCCAGGGGGTGTACTGTACATCAAGCTGTCTCACTACAGAACCAGGAGATAGACTAGTGTCCTCTCCAGGGGGTGTAATGTACATCAAGCTGTCTCACTACAGAAACAGGAGACAGGCTAGTGTCCTGTCCAGGGGGTGTACTGGTACATCAAGCTGTCTCATTACAGAAACAGGAGATAGACTAGTGTCCTGTCCAGGGGGTGTACTGTACATCAAGCTGTCTCACTACAGAAACAGGAGATAGACTAGTGTCCTGTCCAGGGGGTGTACTGGTACATCAAGCTGTCTCACTACAGAAACAGGAGATAGACTAGTGTCCTGTCCAGGGGGTGTACTGTACATCAAGCTGTCTCACTACAGAACCAGGAGATAGACTAGTGTCCTCTCCAGGGGGTGTAATGTACATCAAGCTGTCTCACTACAGAAACAGGAGACAGGCTAGTGTCCTGTCCAGGGGGTGTACTGGTACATCAAGCTGTCTCATTATAGAAACAGGAGATAGACTAGTGTCCTGTCCAGGGGGTGTACTGTACATCAAGCTGTCTCACTACAGAAACAGGAGATAGACTAGTGTCCTGTCCAGGGGGTGTACTGTACATCAAGCTGTCTCACTACAGAAACAGGAGATAGACTAGTGTCCTGTCCAGGGGGTGTACTGTACATCAAGCTGTCTCACTACAGAACCAGGAGATAGACTAGTGTCCTCTCCAGGGGGTGTAATGTACATCAAGCTGTCTCACTACAGAAATAGGAGACAGGCTAGTGTCCTGTCCAGGGGGTGTACTGTACATCAAGCTGCCTCACTACAGAACCAGGAGATAGACTAGTGTCCTGTCCAGGGGGTGTACTGTACATCAAGCTGTCTCACTACAGAAACAGGAGATAGACTGGTGTCCTGTCCAGGTGGTGTACTGTACATCAAGCTGCCTCACCTTACAGAAACAGGAGATAGACTAGTGTCCTGTCCAGGGGGTGTACTGGTACATCAAGCTGTCTCACTACAGAAACAGGAGATAGACTAGTGTCCTGTCCAGGGGGTGTACTGTACATCAAGCTGTCTCACTACAGAAACAGGAGATAGACTAGTATCCTGTCCAGGGGGTGTACTGTACATCAAGCTGCCTCACTACAGAAACAGGAGATAGACTAGTGTCCTGTCCAGGGGGTGTCCTGTACATCAAGCTGCCTCACTACAGAAACAGGAGATAGACTAGTGTCCTGTCCAGGGGGTGTACTGTACATCAAGCTGTCTCACTACAGAAACAGGAGATAGACTAGTGTCCTGTCCAGGGGGTGTACTGGTACATCAAGCTGTCTCACTACAGAAACAGGAGATAGACTAGCGTCCAGGGGGTGTACTGTACATCAAGCTGTCTCACTACAGAAACAGGAGATAGACTAGTGTCCTGTCCAGGGGGTGTCCTGTACATCAAGCTGCCTCACTACAGAAACAGGAGATAGACTAGTGTCCTGTCCAGGGGGTGTACTGGTACATCAAGCTGTCTCACTACAGAACCAGGAGATAGACTAGTGTCCTGTCCAGGGGGTGTACTGTACATCAAGCTGTCTCACTACAGAAACAGGAGATAGACTAGTGTCCTGTCCAGGGGGTGTACTGGTACATCAAGCTGTCTCACTACAGAAACAGGAGATAGACTAGTGTCCTGTCCAGGGGGTGTACTGGTACATCAAGCTGTCTCACTACAGAAACAGGAGATAGACTAGTGTCCTGTCCAGGGGGTGTACTGTACATCAAGCTGTCTCACTACAGAAACAGGAGATAGACTAGTGTCCTGTCCAGGGGGTGTACTGGTACATCAAGCTGTCTCACTACAGAAACAGGAGATAGACTAGTGTCCTGTCCAGGGGGTGTACTGTACATCAAGCTGTCTCACTACAGAAACAGGATATAGACTAGTGTCCTGTCCAGGGGGTGTACTGGTACATCAAGCTGTCTCACTACAGAAACAGGAGATAGACTAGTGTCCTGTCCAGGGGGTGTACTGTACATCAAGCTGTCTCACTACAGAAACAGGAGATAGACTAGTGTCCTGTCCAGGGGGTGTACTGGTACATCAAGCTGTCTCACTACAGAAACAGGAGATAGACTAGTGTCCTGTCCAGGGGGTGTACTGGTACATCAAGCTGTCTCACTACAGATCCAGGAGATAGACTAGTGTCCTGTCCAGGGGGTGTATTGTACATCAAGCTGTCTCACTACAGAACCAGGAGATAGACTAGTGTCCTGTCCAGGGGGTGTACTGTACATCAAGCTGTCTCACTACAGAAACAGGAGATAGACTAGTGTCCTGTCCAGGGGGTGTAATGTACATCAAGCTGTCTCACTACAGAAACAGGAGATAGACTAGTGTCCTCTCCAGGGGGTGTACATCAAGCTGTCTCACTACAGAAACAGGAGATAGACTAGTGTCCTGTCCAGGGGGTGTAATGTACATCAAGCTGTCTCACTACAGAACCAGGAGATAGACTAGTGTCCTGTCCAGGGGGTGTACTGTACATCAAGCTGTCTCACTACAGAAACAGGAGATAGACTAGTGTCCTGTCCAGGGGGTGTACTGGTACATCAAGCTGTCTCACTACAGAAACAGGAGATAGACTAGTGTCCTGTCCAGGGGGTGTACTGTACATCAAGCTGTCTCACTACAGATCCAGGAGATAGACTAGTGTCCTGTCCAGGGGGTGTACTGGTACATCAAGCTGTCTCACTACAGAACCAGGAGATAGACTAGTGTCCTATCCAGGGGGTGTACTGGTACATCAAGCTGTCTCACTACAGAAACAGGAGATAGACTAGTGTCCTGTCCAGGGGGTGTACTGGTACATCAAGCTGTCTCACTACAGAAACAGGAGATAGACTAGTGTCCTGTCCAGGGGGTGTACTGTACATCAAGCTGTCTCACTACAGAAACAGGAGATTGTCTAGTGTCCTGTCCAGGGGGTGTACTGTACATCAAGCTGTCTCACTACAGATCCAGGAGATAGACTAGTGTCCTGTCCAGGGGGTGTACTGGTACATCAAGCTGTCTCACTACAGAAACAGGAGATAGACTAGTGTCCTGTCCAGGGGGTGTAATGTACATCAAGCTGTCTCACTACAGTTCCAGGAGATAGACTAGTGTCCTGTCCAGGGGGTGTACTGGTACATCAAGCTGTCTCACTACAGAAACAGGAGATAGACTAGTGTCCTGTCCAGGGGGTGTACTGGTACATCAAGCTGCCTCACTACAGAAACAGGAGATAGACTAGTGTCCTGTCCAGGGGGTGTACTGGTACATCAAGCTGTCTCACTACAGAAACAGGAGATAGACTAGTGTCCTGTCCAGGGGGTGTAATGTACATCAAGCTGTCTCACTACAGAAACAGGAGACAGGCTAGTGTCCTGTCCAGGGGGTGTACTGGTACATCAAGCTGTCTCATTATAGAAACAGGAGATAGACTAGTGTCCTGTCCAGGGGGTGTACTGTACATCAAGCTGTCTCACTACAGAAACAGGAGATAGACTAGTGTCCTGTCCAGGGGGTGTACTGTACATCAAGCTGTCTCACTACAGAAACAGGAGATAGACTAGTGTCCTGTCCAGGGGGTGTAATGTACATCAAGCTGTCTCACTACAGATCCAGGAGATAGACTAGTGTCCTGTCCAGGGGGTGTACTGGTACATCAAGCTGTCTCACTACAGAAACAGGAGATAGACTAGTGTCCTGTCCAGGGGGTGTACTGGTACATCAAGCTGCCTCACTACAGAAACAGGAGATAGACTAGTGTCCTGTCCAGGGGGTGTACTGGTACATCAAGCTGTCTCACTACAGAACCAGGAGATAGACTAGTGTCCTCTCCAGGGGGTGTAATGTACATCAAGCTGTCTCACTACAGAAACAGGAGACAGGCTAGTGTCCTGTCCAGGGGGTGTACTGGTACATCAAGCTGTCTCATTATAGAAACAGGAGATAGACTAGTGTCCTGTCCAGGGGGTGTACTGTACATCAAGCTGTCTCACTACAGAAACAGGAGATAGACTAGTGTCCTGTCCAGGGGGTGTACTGTACATCAAGCTGTCTCACTACAGAAACAGGAGATAGACTAGTGTCCTGTCCAGGGGGTGTACATC
Organism: Coregonus lavaretus; assembly: GCF_964263955.1. NCBI lineage: Eukaryota > Metazoa > Chordata > Actinopteri > Salmoniformes > Salmonidae > Coregonus > Coregonus lavaretus. Next base: position 5,366 of record NW_028158231.1, on the reverse strand, counting down.
AAGCTGTCTCACTACAGAACCAGGAGATAGACTAGTGTCCTCTCCAGGGGGTGTAATGTACATCAAGCTGTCTCATTACAGAAATAGGAGACAGGCTAGTGTCCTTTCCAGGGGGTGTACTGTACATCAAGCTGTCTCACTACAGAAACAGGAGATAGACTAGTGTCCTGTCCAGGGGGTGTACTGTACATCAAGCTGCCTCACTACAGAACCAGGAGATAGACTAGTGTCCTGTCCAGGGGGTGTACTGTACATCAAGCTGTCTCACTACAGAAACAGGAGATAGACTAGTGTCCTGTCCAGGTGGTGTACTGTACATCAAGCTGCCTCACCTTACAGAAACAGGAGATAGACTAGTGTCCTGTCCAGGGGGTGTACTGGTACATCAAGCTGTCTCACTACAGAAACAGGAGATAGACTAGTGTCCTGTCCAGGGGGTGTACTGTACATCAAGCTGTCTCACTACAGAAACAGGAGATAGACTAGTATCCTGTCCAGGGGGTGTACTGTACATCAAGCTGCCTCACTACAGAAACAGGAGATAGACTAGTGTCCTGTCCAGGGGGTGTCCTGGTACATCAAGCTGCCTCACTACAGAAACAGGAGATAGACTAGTGTCCTGTCCAGGGGGTGTACTGTACATCAAGCTGTCTCACTACAGAAACAGGAGATAGACTAGTGTCCTGTCCAGGGGGTGTACTGGTACATCAAGCTGTCTCACTACAGAAACAGGAGATAGACTAGTGTCCTGTCCAGGGGGTGTACTGTACATCAAGCTGTCTCACTACAGAAACAGGAGATAGACTAGTGTCCTGTCCAGGGGGTGTACTGTACATCAAGCTTCTCACTACAGAAACAGGAGATAGACTAGTGTCCTGTCCAGGGGGTGTACTGGTACATCAAGCTGTCTCACTACAGAAACAGGAGATAGACTAGTGTCCTGTCCAGGGGGTGTACTGTACATCAAGCTGTCTCACTACAGAAACAGGAGATAGACTAGTGTCCTGTCCAGGGGGTGTACTGTACATCAAGCTGTCTCACTACAGAAACAGGAGATAGACTAGTGTCCTGTCCAGGGGGGTGTACTGTACATCAAGCTGTCTCACTACAGAAACAGGAGATAGACTAGTGTCCTGTCCAGGGGGTGTACTGTACATCAAGCTGTCTCACTACAGAAACAGGAGATAGACTAGTGTCCTGTCCAGGGGGTGTACTGGTACATCAAGCTGTCTCACTACAGAAACAGGAGATAGACTAGTGTCCTGTCCAGGGGGTGTACTGTACATCAAGCTGTCTCACTACAGAACCAGGATATAGACTAGTGTCCTGTCCAGGGGGTGTACTGGTACATCAAGCTGTCTCACTACAGAAACAGGAGATAGACTAGTGTCCTGTCCAGGGGGTGTACTGTACATCAAGCTGTCTCACTACAGAAACAGGAGATAGACTAGTGTCCTGTCCAGGGGTGTACTGGTACATCAAGCTGTCTCACTACAGAAACAGGAGATAGACTAGTGTCCTGTCCAGGGGGTGTACTGGTACATCAAGCTGTCTCACTACAGAAACAGGAGATAGACTAGTGTCCTGTCCAGGGGGTGTACTGTACATCAAGCTGTCTCACTACAGAAACAGGAGATAGACTAGTGTCCTGTCCAGGGGTGTACTGTACATCAAGCTGTCTCACTACAGAAACAGGAGATAGACTAGTGTCCTGTCCAGGGGGTGTACTGTACATCAAGCTGTCTCACTACAGAACCAGGAGATAGACTAGTGTCCTGTCCAGGGGGTGTACTGTACATCAAGCTGTCTCACTACAGAAACAGGAGATAGACTAGTGTCCTGTCCAGGGGGGTGTACTGTACATCAAGCTGTCTCACTACAGAACCAGGAGATAGACTAGTGTCCTGTCCAGGGGGGTGTACTGGTACATCAAGCTGTCTCACTACAGAAACAGGAGATAGACTAGTGTCCTGTCCAGGGGGTGTACTGGTACATCAAGCTGTCTCACGACAGAAACAGGAGATAGACTAGTGTCCTGTCCAGGGGGTGTACTGTACATCAAGCTGTCTCACTACAGAATCCAGGAGATAGACTAGTGTCCTGTCCAGGGGGTGTACTGTACATCAAGCTGTCTCACTACAGAAACAGGAGATAGACTAGTGTCCTGTCAGGGGGGTGTAATGGTACATCAAGCTGTCTCACTACAGAAACAGGAGATAGACTAGTGTCCTGTCCAGGGGGTGTACTGGTACATCAAGCTGTCTCACTACAGAAACAGGAGATAGACTAGTGTCCTGTCCAGGGGGTGTACTGTACATCAAGCTGTCTCACTACAGAAACAGGAGATAGTCTAGTGTCCTGTCCAGGGGGTGTACTGTACATCAAGCTGTCTCACTACAGAAACAGGAGATAGACTAGTGTCCTGTCCAGGGGGTGTACTGGTACATCAAGCTGTCTCACTACAGAAACAGGAGATAGACTAGTGTCCTGTCCAGGGGGTGTAATGTACATCAAGCTGTCTCACTACAGAACCAGGAGATAGACTAGTGTCCTGTCCAGGGGGTGTACTGGTACATCAAGCTGCTCACTACAGAAACAGGAGATAGACTAGTGTCCTGTCCAGGGGGTGTACTGGTACATCAAGCTGTCTCACTACAGAAACAGGAGATAGACTAGTGTCCTGTCCAGGGGGTGTACTGGTACATCAAGCTGTCTCACTACAGAAACAGGAGATAGACTAGTGTCCTGTCCAGGGGGTGTACTGTACATCAAGCTGTCTCACTACAGAAACAGGAGATAGACTAGTGTCCTGTCCAGGGGGTGTACTGGTACATCAAGCTGTCTCACTACAGAAACAGGAGATAGACTAGTGTCCTGTCCAGGGGGTGTACTGTACATCAAGCTGTCTCACTACAGAACCAGGAGATAGACTAGTGTCCTCTCCAGGGGGTGTAATGTACATCAAGCTGTCTCACTACAGAAACAGGAGACAGGCTAGTGTCCTGTCCAGGGGGTGTACTGGTACATCAAGCTGTCTCATTACAGAAACAGGAGATAGACTAGTGTCCTGTCCAGGGGGTGTACTGTACATCAAGCTGTCTCACTACAGAAACAGGAGATAGACTATTGTCCTGTCCAGGGGGTGTACTGGTACATCAAGCTGTCTCACTACAGAAACAGGAGATAGACTAGTGTCCTGTCCAGGGGGTGTACTGTACATCAAGCTGTCTCACTACAGAACCAGGAGATAGACTAGTGTCCTCTCCAGGGGGTGTAATGTACATCAAGCTGTCTCACTACAGAAACAGGAGACAGGCTAGTGTCCTGTCCAGGGGGTGTACTGGTACATCAAGCTGTCTCACTACAGAAACAGGAGATAGACTAGTGTCCTGTCCAGGGGTGTACTGTACATCAAGCTGTCTCACTACAGAAACAGGAGATAGACTAGTGTCCTGTCCAGGGGGTGTACTGTACATCAAGCTGTCTCACTACAGAAACAGGAGATAGACTAGTGTCCTGTCCAGGGGGTGTACTGTACATCAAGCTGTCTCACTACAGAAACAGGAGATAGACTAGTGTCCTGTCCAGGGGGGTGTAATGTACATCAAGCTGTCTCACTACAGAAACAGGAGATAGGACTAGTGTCCTTTCCAGGGGTGTACTGTACATCAAGCTGTCTCACTACAGAAACAGGAGATAGACTAGTGTCCTGTCCAGGGGGTGTACTGTACATCAAGCTGCCTCACTACAGAAACAGGAGATAGACTAGTGTCCTGTCCAGGGGGTGTACTGTACATCAAGCTGTCTCACTACAGAAACAGGAGATAGACTAGTGTCCTGTCCAGGTGGTGTACTGTACATCAAGCTGCCTCACTACAGAAACAGGAGATAGACTAGTGTCCTGTCCAGGGGTGTACTGGTACATCAAGCTGTCTCACTACAGAAACAGGAGATAGACTAGTGTCCTGTCCAGGGGGTGTACTGTACATCAAGCTGTCTCACTACAGAAACAGGAGATAGACTAGTATCCTGTCCAGGGGGTGTACTGTACATCAAGCTGTCTCACTACAGAAACAGGAGATAGACTAGTGTCCTGTCCAGGGGGTGTCCTGTACATCAAGCTGCCTCACTACAGAAACAGGAGATAGACTAGTGTCCTGTCCAGGGGGTGTACTGTACATCAAGCCTGTCTCACTACAGAAACAGGAGATAGACTAGTGTCCTGTCCAGGGGGTGTACTGGTACATCAAGCTGTCTCACTACAGAAACAGGAGATAGACTAGGCCTGTCCAGGGGGTGTACTGTACATCAAGCTGTCTCACTACAGAAACAGGAGATAGACTAGTGTCCTGTCCAGGGGGTGTCTGTACATCAAGCTGTCTCACTACAGAAACAGGAGATAGACTAGTGTCCTGTCCAGGGGGTGTACTGGTACATCAAGCTGTCTCACTACAGAACAGGAGATAGACTAGTCGTCCTGTCCAGGGGGTGTACTGGTACATCAAGCTGTCTCACTACAGAAACAGGAGATAGACTAGTGTCCTGTCCAGGGGGTGTACTGTACATCAAGCTGTCTCACTACAGAAACAGGAGATAGACTAGTGTCCTGTCCAGGGGGTGTACTGGTACATCAAGCTGTCTCACTACAGAAACAGGAGATAGACTAGTGTCCTGTCCAGGGGGTGTACTGTACATCAAGCTGTCTCACTACAGAAACAGGAGATAGACTAGTGTCCTGTCCAGGGGGTGTACTGTACATCAAGCTGTCTCACTACAGAAACAGGAGATAGACTAGTGTCCTGTCCAGGGGGTCGTACTGTACATCAAGCTGTCTCACTACAGAAACAGGATATAGACTAGTGTCCTGTCCAGGGGTGTACTGGTACATCAAGCTGTCTCACTACAGAAACAGGAGATAGACTAGTGTCCTGTCCAGGGGGTGTACTGTACATCAAGCTGTCTCACTACAGAAACAGGAGATAGACTAGTGTCCTGTCCAGGGGGTGTACTGGTACATCAAGCTGTGCTCACTACAGAAACAGGAGATAGACTAGTGTCCCTGTCCAGGGGGTGTATGGTACATCAAGCTGTCTCACTACAGATCACGGAGATAGACTAGTGTCCTGTCCAGGGGGTGTACTTGTACATCAAGCTGTCTCACATACAGAAACAGGAGATACGACTAGTGTCCTGTCCAGGGTGTGTAATGTACATCAAGCTGTCCTCACTACAGAAACAGGAGATAGACTAGTGTCCTGTCCAGGGGTGTAATGTACATCAAGCTGTCCTAACTACAGAAACAGGAGACTAGACCTAGTGTCCTCTCCAGGGGCGTGTACATCAAGCTGTCTCACTACCGAAACAGG
>NW_028158232.1:10000-35084 GCF_964263955.1 Coregonus lavaretus | reverse complement strand
AATAACACAACAATTACATATTTATTTCATAAACAAAGTTATTCAACACCAATTCCCCTGTGTGAAAAAGTAATTGCCCCCTTACACTCAATAACTGGTTGTGCCACCTTTAGCTGCAACGACTCCAAACAAACGCTTCCTGTAGCAAAGTCCAGACCTAATCCAATTGAGATGTTGTGGCAGGACTTGAAACGAGCAGTTCATGCTTGAAAACCCACAAATGTCACTGAGTTAAAGCAGTTCTGCATGCAGAGGAGGCCAAAATTCCTCACAGCAATGTGAGAGACTGATCAACAACTACCGGAAGCATTTGGTTGGTGTCATTGCAGCTAAAGGTGGCACAACCAGTTATTGACTGTAAGGGGGCAATTAATTTTCACACAGGGGAATTGGGTGTTGTATAACTTTGTTAATTAAATAAATATAATAAGTATACATTTGTTTTGTTATTTGTAAACTCAGGTTCCCTTTATCTAATAGTAGGTTTTGGTTGAAGAATTGATAACATTCAGTATCAAAAATATGCAAAAATAGAGAAATCAGAAAGGGGCAAATACTTTTTCACGGCACTATAGTGCACTATGTAGGGAATAGGGTGCCATTCTCTGGTCTAAAGTAGTGCACTATATAGGGAATAGGGTGCCATTCTCTGGTCTAAAGTAGTGCACTATATAGGGAATAGGGTGCCATTCTCTGGTCTAAAGTAGTGCACTATATAGGGAATAGGGTGCCATTCTCTGGTCAAAAGAAGTGCACTATATAGGGAATAGGGTGCCATTCTCTGGTCTAAAGTAGTGCACTATTATGGGAATAGGGTGCCATTCTCTGGTCAAAAGTAGTGCACTATATAGGGAATAGGGTGCCATTCTCTGGTCAAAAGTAGTGCACTATATAGGGAATAGGGTGCCATTCTCTGGTCTAAAGTAGTGCACTATATAGGGAATAGGGTGCCATTCTCTGGTCTAAAGTAGTGCACTATATAGGGAATAGGGTGACATTCTCTGGTCAAAAGTAGTGCACTATATAGGGAATAGGGTGCCATTCTCCTGGTCTAAAGTACTGCACTATGTATGGAATAGGGTGCCATTCTCTGGTCAAAAGTAGTGCACTATGTAGGGAATAGGGTTCCATTCTCTGGTCAAAAGTAGTGCACTACATAGGGAATAGGGTGCCATTCTCTGGTCTAAAGTAGTGCACTATATAGGGAATAGGGTGCCATTCTCTGGTCTAAAGTAGTGCACTATATAGGGAATAGGGTGACATTCTCTGGTCTAAAGTAGTGCACTATTATGGGAATAGGGTGCCATTCTCTGGTCTAAAGTAGTGCACTATTATGGGAATAGGGTGCCATTCTCTGGTCTAAAGTAGTACACTATATAGGGAATAGGGTGCCATTCTCTGGTCTAAAGTAGTGCACTATGTAGGGAATAGGGTGCCATTCTCTGGTCTAAAGTAGTGCACTATATAGGGAATAGGGTTCCATTCTCTGGTCTAAAGTAGTGCACTATGTAGGGAATAGGGTGCCATTCTCTGGTCTAAAGTAGTGCACTATATAGGGAATAGGGTGCCATTCTCTGGTCTAAAGTAGTGCACTATATAGGGAATAGGGTGCCATTCTCTGGTCTAAAGTAGTGCACTATATAGGGAATAGGGTGCCATTCTCTGGTCTAAAGTAGTGCACTATTATGGGAATAGGGTGCCATTCTCTGGTCTAAAGTAGTGCACTATATAGGGAATAGGGTGCCATTCTCTGGTCTAAAGTAGTGCACTATATAGGGAATAGGGTGTACATCATCATACTGGGAGAAAACAAACTAAAACCTTGATAATCATAAAGACTCCATGAAAGTCGGCGTCCTCAGCGTTTTTCTATATTACTGTAATATCTCTCTAGCTCTGACTGTTGCAGACATGATTTAAATATATTTTAGGAAGACCAAGGGGGTCACAATCTCATCAACTCCGTACTAAGATGTGACTATTATATTTTAAAATATTGTAATAAAAAATGAATGATGGTTCAGTCAAGGACAAAATGGAAGTGGAAATGCTGAAAAGTTCAACTGAAGCTGAAAGGTTACTCACCAACTTTGACACTTTCTAAGACAAACAATACTAATAGACTTTGTCAAAAACGATATAATCTGGTTTATTCCAACAGTTTATCTTTGCATTCTTGCTAACACAACATCAGCCATTGTTTAAGTATTTTCCACTGGTTAACTGTTTTTTGATAAGGGGGACCTCTCTCTCTCTCTCTCTCTCTCTCTCTCTCTCTCTCCTCTAGCTCTCTCTCTCTCTCTCACTCTCTCTCCTCTCCTCTCTCTCTCTCTCGCTCTCTCTCTCTCTCACTCTCTCTCTCTCTCTCTCTCTCTCTCTCTCTGTCTCTCTCTCTCTCTCTCTCTCTCTCTCTCTCTCTCTCTCTCTCTCTCTCTCTCTCTGTCTCTCTCTCTTCTCTCTCTCTCGCTCTCTCTCTCTCACTCTCTCTCTCTCTCTCTCTCTCTCTCCTCGCTTCTCTCTCTCTCACTCTCTCTCTCTCTCTCTCTCTCTCTCATCTCTCTCTCTCTCTCTCTCTCTCTCTCTCTCTCTCTCTCTCTCTCTCTCTCTCTCTCTCTCTCTCTCTCTCTCTGTCTCTCTCTCTCTCTCTCTCTCTCTCTCTCTCTCTCTCTCTCTCTCTCTCGCTCTCGCTCTCGCTCTCGCTCTCCTGAGGGACTCCATGTATCTGTATGTGATGCGGTCATTGGGATCCTTGGTTGGTCGATCAGTGAACCCTGGTTAAAGGGAATCATGATGTCACTAATGGTTACACTCTGAAGGACAATTCAACTTTGTTTTATTCAAGCTTTAGTTAACCACATAAAACCCTTGAGGTTATAAAACTAATGCACAAGGGAGAGGTGTGTACAGCGATACAATAAAATACAGACAAGGACAAAATGATGGGTCATTTATAGTCATCTATAGTCTCTTCCCTCTGTCCAGCTTGATAACAGTCATCTATAGTCTCTTCACTCTGTCCAGCTTGATAACAGTCATCTATAGTCTCTTCCCTCTGTCCAGCTTGATAACAGTCATTTATAGTCTCTTCACTCTGTCCAGCTTGATAACAGTCATTTATAGTCTCTTCCCTCTGTCCAGCTTGATAACAGCCATTTATAGTCTCTTCCCTCTGTCCAGCTTGATAACAGTCATTTATAGTCTCTTCACTCTGTCCATCTTGCTACGAGTTACCAAAACGAAAGCTAGACAGTCGGGGCTAGACAGTCGGGGCTAGACAGTCGGGGCTAGACAGTCGGGGCTAGACAGTCGGGGCTAGACAGTCGGGGCTAGACAGTCGGGGCTAGACAGCTAGACATAAAAAAATCCAAAAGCGATGGATAGAGGACTATTTTTTACAAGGCAATGAAATATAATACATTTTAAGTGCGGCCATCCAGACCTTGGTGAAGACCGAATGAGACCCGCGGGGTAAAATTATTTTGAAACCCCTGGTGTAATCCATAGGATGAGTGAGTTTGACGCCCCTGGTGTAATCCATAGCCCTGGTGTAATCCATAGCCCTGGTGTAATCCATAGCCCTGGTGTAATCCATAGCCCTGGTGTAATCCATAGCCCTGGTGTAATCTGGTGTAATCCATAGCCCTGGTGTAATCCATAGCCCTGGTGTAATCCATAGCCCTGGTGTAATCCATAGCCCTGGTGTAATCTGGTGTAATCCATAGCCCTGGTGTAATCCATAGCCCTGGTGTAATCCATAGCCCTGGTGTAATCTGGTGTAATCCATAGCCCTGGTGTAATCCATAGCCCTGGTGTAATCCATAGCCCTGGTGTAATCCATAGGATGAGTGAGTTTGACGCCCCTGGTGTAATCCATAGCCCTGGTGTAATCCATAGCCCTGGTGTAATCCATAGCCCTGGTGTAATCCATAGCCCTGGTGTAATCCATAGCCCTGGTGTAATCCATAGCCCTGGTGTAATCCATAGCCCTGGTGTAATCCATAGCCCTGGTGTAATCCATAGCCCTGGTGTAATCCATAGCCCTGGTGTAATCCATAGCCCTGGTGTAATCTGGTGTAATCCATAGCCCTGGTGTAATCCATAGCCCTGGTGTAATCCATAGCCCTGGTGTAATCCATAGCCCTGGTGTAATCCATAGCCCTGGTGTAATCCATAGCCCTGGTGTAATCCATAGCCCTGGTGTAATCCATAGCCCTGGTGTAATCCATAGCCCTGGTGTAATCCATAGCCCTGGTGTAATCCATAGCCCTGGTGTAATCCATAGCCCTGGTGTAATCCATAGCCCTGGTGTAATCCATAGCCCTGGTGTAATCCATAGCCCTGGTGTAATCCATAGCCCTGGTGTAATCCATAGCCCTGGTGTAATCCATAGCCCTGGTGTCCTTGGAGGGACCATGGCAACAACTGTGTTGTGTCCAATACTAAACTACAGACTAAACTATAGAGGGGAAAAAAACTTTATCTTCATCATATTGAGAAGTGATGAGAGCAGAGGCACACTAATATTGTTACTGGGTTGTTTGTGTAAAGGTTGCCATTCCTAATTCAGTTTAGTACCTACAGTATGTGGTGGAAGGGAGAGTATTCTGCTTCCTGTACCAGCGCTGTCAGGACATGATCATTGTGGTGGAAGGGAGAGTATTCTGCTTCCTGTACCAGCGCTGTCAGGACATGATCATTGTGGTGGAAGGGAGAGTATTCTGCTTCCTGTACCAGCGCTGTCAGGACATGATCTATGTGGTGGAAGGGAGAGTATTCTGCTTCCTGTACCAGCGCTGTCAGGACATGATCTACGTGGTGGAAGGGAGAGTATTCTGCTTCCTGTACCAGCGGGGGGGGGGGGGGGGGGCTGATAGTAAAGGACCTGGGGCGCATCCTCCTTACCTTCCTGAAGTATCAGCCAGACCAATACAGAAGACTCCCTGTGGTCGCCACACGCCTCACCGGGGAGGAATACACGCGCCAGTGTTTTGGGTGAGAAGGAGAGGGCCGAGGCAGAGGAGAAAGAGCGTCGGGCAGCCCTCAGAACACAGAGGGCAAAGGAGAGGGCTGCCATGGATGAGACCGTCGACGCCATCGCCTCTGCTGGACCCCCCGCTGGAACCACTCCTGACAGCTGCATCACCACCACCACCAGTGCCTCCCAGTGTGCAACACCTGTAGGAGCCGCCAGAGTCCACAGCTGCGGAAGAAGGCCACGCGACTGCTCTCCCAGCCACACCATCGTCAGCCCCTCAACCCCACCACTACCAACACCAGCTCCTCCAAGCCATTCGTCGGGGGTTTCTTCCACCAACACCACGATGCACACCAGCCCCCCCTGTCTGTCACCACCGTAGCGGCCTCCTCTGGACCAACTGCCTCCTCCGTCTCCCCTGGTTACACCACAGCAGCCTCGTCTGGTGTCCCTGTCCCCTGCAATTTGAATACAGCTACCTCCACAGGTAAACGGATGTTAAATTATGAGAAAAAAATTATGCTGAGTAAAAAAACAAAAAAATCTCTTTGCATATCTAGTCCATAGCACCAGCCCACATGGCATATCCACCTCCCCCAAAACCTCTGCAGCTTCCTCCAGAGGTATTGATTTAAAAAGTGGAAAATGGTTTTCATGAAACATGCTCTGTCTAACACTACCTTTTTCTCTCAACTGCAGCACAGAAAAGGAAGAGAAAAGCTCCACAAGCCACCTCCGTCACATCACCCATGACACCACCCTCAGGTACTTCACAATCTGGTTGTTTCTCTCTCTCAGTTGTATCAGTTACTATTGTTTTATTTTTTTATATATATTTTTTTTAAATCTTTTTTATATATTTTTATTTATTTATTTAGTTTTTTTTAGTTTTTTGGGGGGGGGGGATGGATCAGCTTAATATTGCAGATAGATTGTATCTTCTATCAATGTAATTGTCTGCATCACTTCCAATCCCCCATGTTTATTTTTATTTTTTATATATATACTCCCCTTTCTTACTTTTCAACCCCACCATCCTTTCCCTACTTGGAGTAAATTAGTGAACAACAATGCCCAGGCCTCTACTTCTGGTCTATACTTACTATCTACACCTTATGGACAGAGTTAATTTTACAATAATTCTATTATATATATATTTTTTTTTTATTTTTTTTTGCTCCTGAACTTCTTCTACTCTCAACCTCTCCGATCATTTTCATGGTGTCCATCCGGTTTGCTTCTATATGCCATATCTTTCTAACTGTGCTCCTTCCCAAAAGCTCCCAACATACAACCTATATACTTATTATGGACACAGTATGCTTACATTATTAGCTATCTTTGTTATTATTTGTTGTTATTTGTTATTAGTCCCATCCTTCAACTCTATTCAATACCTCCCATCTATATCTTAACACCATCCATATACGATTTCTATTTGCCATATATATTTCAACCGTACTGTGATGTTTTACAAAAATTCTGAACCTTTCTATTCTCATTGCTTCTACAGATTGTGAATTAAAAATAAACATTTTTGCTAAAAGTATTATTATATTATTGATTGATTGACTATGACTTTTCAGATCACCCAGTAATGCTATCTGCAAGGTTAGTTCCAGGTAAATATTGCAATCCTTTAGCCATTCCTGGACCTGTGTCCAAAAACAAGCTACAAATGGACAGAACCAAAACAAATGATCTAATGATTCTGTCTCTTCACAGCAAAATCTGCAGAGCTGGGAAGATTGTATCCCCCATATAAATAACATTCTATTGGTAGCAAGAATTTTATATAATAATTTAAATTGAAAGATTCTAATTTTTGAATCCGGTGTCGTTTTGCGTGTCAGTTCATAAACACTATGCCATGGGATCGGTACGTCAAAGATCTCTTCCCAACTATTTTGCAATCTATATGGGACGGCTGTCAATCCTTTGGTCCTTAAGTGAAACTGATATACTTTTTTATTTATCACAGTTTTCCTTAACCAATTATGTTCTTTAATGCAAGGCCGACAGACAAGTTCCTTACTTTCTCCCCCTTCCACTTTCCTCTTCCACTTTTGCGGTAAGGCTGCAATTATTTGGTTGTAATTTTGGGTAGAGCAGACATTTCCATATGTTTTTGTTAGCTGCATGTGCGACATAACTCCACCAGTCCTACCGATGATATCATTTACGAAGATTATACCTTTTTTAAACATTCTGTCAAAAAATAAAGGTTTTTTGTCAATTAGTATGTTTGAATTTAACCACAATATTTGTTGCATTATTTGTTCTGTAGTTTCTGGAGGAGTAAATTGAAATTGCAACCAACTTTCTATGGCTTGTTTTAGAAATAGTGACGTTTGGGAGATTATTTCCTTTTCAAATAACTGAAAGTGAGAGGTTGTAATCTGAATAAAGGGAAAAAGGCCTTTCTTGAACATTGGGTGAGACAATCTTACTAATTTGCTTGAGAACCAGTTCGGATTTAAGTATAACTTTTGTATGACTGAAGCTTTTAGTGATAGGTCTAATGCTTTAATATTTAATAATTTCTGTCCTCCGAATTCATATTCATTATATAAATATGCTCTTTTAATTTTGTCTGGCTTGCCGTTCCAAATAAAATTGAATATTTTTTTCTCATATAATTTAAAAAACTGTTCGCTAGGCGTAGGCAAGACCATAAGCAAATAGGTAAACTGGGATAATACTAAAGAGTTAATCAGGGTGATTTTTCCACAAATTGACAGGTATTTTCCTTTCCATGGTAGTAAGATCTTATCTATTTTTGCTAACTATCTATTAAAATTTATTCAAGTGAGATCATTTATTTCCTTTGGGATATGTATTCCGAGTATATCCACATCACCATCAGACCATTTTATTGGTAAACTACATGGTAATGTAAAAATTGTATTTTTTAGTGATCCAATACGTAATATAGTACATTTGTCATAATTTGGTTGTAATCCAGAGAGGTTAGAAAATGTATCTAGATCCTCTATGAGGCTGTGGAGGGATTCTAGTTGTGGATTTAAAAGAAAACATGAATCATGACACCTTTGTTTTTAAGCCCTGTATTTCTAATCCTCTGATATTATTATTGGATCTGATTTTAATAGCTAACATCTCGATGGCCACAATAAATAGATATGCCGATAGTGGACATCCTTGTTTCACTCCTCTTGACAGTTTAAAACTTTCTGAGAAATAGCCATTATTCTACTATTTTACACCTAGGGTTACTATACATGATTTTGACCCATTTTATAAGAGATTGTCCAAAATTGAAATGCTCCAGGCATTTATATATAAACCCCAGTCGAACTTTATCAAATGCCTTTTCAAAGTCTGCTATGAATAGCAGGCCTGGTTTCCCATATTTTCCATAGTGTTCTATTGTTTCCAATACTTGCCTTATATTATCTCCAATGTATCTTCCATGTAAAAATATACATTTTGCTAGGATTTTTGCATCACAACACTGAAGTGTAAGGGGCCTCCAATTTTGTAAATGGACTGGATCTTTATATTTTCCACTTGTATCCTGTTTCAGTAATAATGAGATCAGACCTTCTTCTTGAGTGTCAGATAATCTACCATTTACATAGGAGTGGTTAAAACATGCTAATAACGGTCCGCTTAGTATATCAAAAAAGGTTTGGTATACCTCGACTGGTATGCCATCCAACCCTGGAGTTTTCCCAGACTTAAAGTCTTTAATTGCATCCAGAAGTTCCTCCTCTGTAATTTCACCTCCACATGAGTCTTTCTGTGTGGCTGTTAATTTGACATTATCAATAGAAAAAAAATCTCTACAATTAGCTTCAGTTAGAGGAGATGGAGGCGACTGAAAAGAAAACGTATGCTTAAAGTACTTTGTTTCTTCCTTCAAAATATCATTTGGTGAATTATGGGTGACTCTGTCAATTGTAACCAGTTTCATTAAGTTCTTTTTGGTAGCATTCCTATGTTGAAGATTAAAAAAGAATTTTGTGCATTTTTCCCCATATTCCATATCAGTTACTATTGTTGCTGTAGTACCTGTAAGTCGCTTTGGATAAAAGCGTCTGCTAAATGGCACATTATTATTATTATTATTATTATTACTTCTACATTTGCAAACCACGTTAATCAATTTAATAGTTTTTTTGTTTTAATAAATAAAAGAAGACTCCGTCTGCAAGCTCCCCTCAGGAGTGTGAGTCCGAGGTGCCATGGGTGTGCTGTGACTTCTGCCAGCACTGGTTCCACTGCAGGTGGAATGCTTTGGGATCCAGAGGTGGCGGTGGAGCTGGATTTTTATTGTGATTTCTGTGAAAATATAGGGATGGAGGTCGAGATTGAATTGTTTGTTTTGCTTATGTTTATATGCAATTTTTTATTTGCATGAAAAAAATATGACGTCTAAAATATAATCTATATATTTATTCAACCTATCGCCGACGAAGATGGCGGCCTCGCGACTAGCTCTTAGGAAACTTTACAGTATTTTGTTTTTTTATGTATTATTTTTTACATTATTAGCTCAGAAAGTGTTTTGCATCATTATATACAGCCGGGAAAAACTTTTGGATATCAGAGCGGCGGTAACTCACCAGAACTACCAGCATTACGACCAGGAATACGACTTTCCAGAAGCAGATCCTTTGTTTGCTCTCCCCATGGCAACTGAACTGATTCCAGCGGCTGACCCAAAACATCGCCGGAGGAGGAGAGGCACTCGGAGCGGCCTGCTGGTCCGACTTAGGAGGCGCGCACACCACCCACCGCTTCCAAGTATACTACTCGCTACTGTTCAATCTTTTGTTAACAAAGTTGACGAACTACGGGCAAGGATTTCTTTCCAGAGAGACATCAAGGCCTGTAACATACTTTGTTTCACGGAAACATGGCTCTCTTGGGATATTCTGTCAGAATCGGTCCAGACAGATGGGTTCTCAGTTCATCGCGCAGACAGGAATAAATATCTCTCCGGGAAGCAGAAGGGCGGAGGTGTGTGTTTCATGATTAACTCATGGTGTAATTTTCTATCAACATATCGACTGTTGTACTCGCGCTGCTAAAATCCTCAACCATTGCTATTCAAACTTCCGGGATGGTTATAAGGCCCTCCCCCACCCTCCTTTCGGCACATCTGACCATGACTCCATTTTGCTCCTCCCTTCCTATAGGCAG
Source organism: Coregonus lavaretus (assembly GCF_964263955.1). NCBI lineage: Eukaryota > Metazoa > Chordata > Actinopteri > Salmoniformes > Salmonidae > Coregonus > Coregonus lavaretus. The sequence continues at coordinate 24,940 of NW_028158232.1, read as the reverse complement.
AAACTCAAACAGGAAGCACCCGTGCTAAGGACTATTCAAAGCTGGTTGAGACCAATCGGAATCCACACTTCAAGATTGTTTTGATCACGCAGACTGGGATATGTTCTGGGTAGCTTCCGAAAATAATTTAGACATATACACTGAAACAGTGACGGCTCAGACACGTATGTGGCAGGGTCTACAGACAATCACGGACTACAAAAAGAAAACCAGCCACGTCGCCGACACCAACGTCTCGCTTCCAGAGAAGCTAAACACCTTCTTCGCCCGCTTTGAGGATAACACAGTGCCACTGACGAGGCCCACTACCAAGGACTGTGGCCTCTCCTTCTCCGTGGCCAACGTGATTAAGATATTTAAGCATGTTAACCCACGCAAGGCTGCCGGCCCAGACGGCATCCCTAGCCGCGTCCTCAGAGCATGCGCAGACCAGCTGGCTGGTGTGTTCATGGACATATTCAATCTCTCCCTTTCCCAGTCTGCTGTTCCCACATGCTTCAAGAGGGCCACCATTGTTCCTGTACCCAAGAAAGCAAAGGTAACTGAACTAAATGACTATCGCCCTGTAGCACTCACCTCTGTCATCATGAAGCGCTTCGAGAGACTGAACAAGGATCATATCACCTCTACCTTACCTGTCACCCTAGACCCACTTCAATTTGCTTACCGCCCCAATAGATCCACAGACGATGCAATTGCCATCACACTGCACACTGCCCTATCCCATCTGGACAAGAGGAATACCTATGTAAGAATGCTGTTCATTGACTATAGCTCAGCATTCAACACCATAGTACCCTCCAAGCTCATCATTAAGCTCGAGGCCCTGGGTCTGAACCCCGCCCTGTGCAACTGGGTCCTGGACATCCTGACGGGCCGCCCCCAGGTGGTGAAGGTAGGAAACAACATCTCCACTTCGCTGATCCTCAACACTGGGGCCCCACAAGGGTGCGTGCTCAGCCCCTCCTGTACTCCCTGTTCACCCATGACTGCGTGGCCAAACACGCCTCCAACTCAATCATCAAGTTTGCAGACGACACAACAGTAGTAGGCTTGATTACCAACAATGATGATACCGCCTACAGGGAGGAGGTGAGGGCTCTGGGAGTGTGGTGCCAGGAAAATAACCTCTCACTCAACGTCAACAAAACAAAGGAGATGATCGTGGACTTCAGGAAACAGCAGAGGGTGCACTCCCCTATCAACATCGACGGGACCGCAGTGGAGAAGTTGGAAAGCTTCAAGTTCCTTGGCGTACACATCACCGACAAACTGACATGGTCCACCCACGCAGACAGTGTGGTGAAGAAGGCGCAACAGAGCCTCTTCAACCTCAGGAGGCTGAAGAAATTTGGCTTATCACCTAAAACCCTCACACACTTCTACAAATGCACAAATGAGAGCATCCTGTCGGGCTGTATCACCGCCTGGTACGGCAACTGCACCGCCCACAACCGCAGGGTTCTCCAGAGGGTGGTGCGGTATGCCGAACGCATTACCGGGGGCAAACTACCCGCCCTCCAAGACACATACAGCACCCGATGTCACAGGAAGGCCAAAAAGATCATCAAGGACATCAACCGCCCGAGCCACTGCCTGTTCACCCCGCTCTCATCCAGAAGGCGAGGTCAGTACAGGTGCATCAAAGCTGGGACCGAGAGAATGAAAAACAGCTTCTATCTCAAGGCCATCAGACTGTTAAACAGCCATCACTAGCACATTAGAGGCTGCTGCTGCCTATTGAAATCACTGGCCACTTTAAGAAATGGAACACCAGTCACTTTAATAATGTTTACATATCTTGCACTACTCATCTCATATGTACATACTGCATTCTATTCTATAATATTCTTCTGTATCTTAGTCCATGCCGCTCTGTCATTGCTTGTCCATATATGTATATATTCTAAAATCCCATTCCTTACTTTTTTGTGTGTATTGGGTATATGTTGTGAAATTGTTAGATATTACTCCACTGTCGGAGCTAGAAGCACAAGCATTTCTCTACACCCGCTATAACATCTGCTAAACACGTGTATGTGACAAATAAAATTGTATTTTATTTGTGTATTTCTTCCTTTACTTTTTTAAGTGCATCTCTGCAACCCAAACTCCTACACAGTGTTTTCTTTGTTTATGTCAATGCACATCACTGAAATTAATGTTTTATTTCATGTAAATTATTCATACTCATTTATATTTTAGTATTAAACTGTTATCTACTTCCTCAAAACACAAGATTAACCTGTAAAACAAATGATGAGACATTATTCGGTTACAACACTGATTTGTTTTTTGGTGAAGAACCATCAGGCACCATCCTCAGTCACCATCCTCAGTCACCATGCTCAGTCACCATCCTCAGTCACCATGCTCAGTCACCATTCTCAGTCACCATCCTCAGTCACCATCTTCAGTCACCATCCTCAGTCACCAATCCTCAGACACTTAAACTAACACCTAGTGACATCATCAAGGAGTTCAGAGTTCTTGGTGTAACGGTTAAGGCGTTGGCTTGACAGTTGCTGGACCCAAGTTCAAGTCCCGGTCTGAATTTGCTACTGTGTTTTTCTTTAGCCATGCAGGAAGTGAGGAGACTTGTCAGCGGTAGACATAACAACGTGTCAGACGACAACATTTGTTGCTAAAGGACAATATTTACATGTTTTTAGAACTTCAAAGGATGCATCTGACATTTTTCACACAAAGGGAGGTGATGATGGGAGGTGGTGTTTGTTTATTGTGTGTCTGCTGGGGTCTGCCTTGACAGACCATGTCTATAGCTAAAAGAAAACTGGAAAGGCCTGTGGGAAAGATCTGCTGCCATTTCATAGATCGAGAACATCCCAGGTATCTGTGTTGATGTGAATTGCCCTTGCCCTGTGATATGATATCCGTGGGATTAACAGATGTCCTTTCTTAAACTGCCATTTTTGCTGTACTGTAAGTGTTAAATATTGTAAGTACCTACCTTAAGTCCAATAAATCAAGTCTGTCAATGGTTTAATTGGGCTCTACCCCCAATGGTTAATTGGGCTCTACCCCCAGTGGATAAATTGGGCTCTACCCCCAGTGGTTAATTGGGCTCTACCCCCAGTGGATAAATTGGGCTCTACCCCCAGTGGATAAATTGGGCTCTACCCCCAATGGTTAATTGGGCTCTACCCCCAGTGGATAAATTGGGCTCTACCCCCAATGGTTAATTGGGCTCTACCCCCAGTGGATAAATTGGGCTCTACCCCCAATGGTTAATTGGGCTCTACCCCCAGTGGTTAATTGGGCTCTACCCCCAGTGGATAAATTGGGCTCTACCCCCAATGGTTAATTGGGCTCTACCCCCAGTGGATAAATTGGGCTCTACCCCCAATGGTTAATTGGGCTCTACCCCCAGTGGATAAATTGGGCTCTACCCCCAATGGTTAATTGGGCTCTACCCCCAGTGGATAAATTGGGCTCTACCCCCAATGGTTAATTGGGCTCTACCCCCAGTGGATAAATTGGGCTCTACCCCCAATGGTTAATTGGGCTCTACCCCCAGTGGATTAATTGGGCTCTACCCCCAGTGGATTAATTGGGCTCTAGAAAGATAGAGGGACAGAGAGAGAGAAGCGAGGAATAAGATTCTCAGTGCAAGGCCACTCCCACTGTAAAGCAGACATGGAAACCCCTCCCCCCTCCTGTTGTTGTATTGTCACATACACCAGAGAGGTGCAGTGATGTGTTGTTTTACAGGGTCAGCCATAGTAGTATAGTGCCTCTGGAGCACATTAGGGTTAAGTGCCTTGCTCACAGGCACATTTTTCACCTTGTCGGCTCAGGGATTCAAACTAGAGACCTTTCGGTTACTGGCCCAATGCTCTAACCGCTAGGCTACCTGCCACCCTACCTGAAGCCTTACCTGAAGCCCTACCTGAAGCCCTACCTGCCACCCTACCTGAAGCCCTACCTGAAGCCCTATCTGAAGCCCTACCTGAAGCCCTACCTGCCACCCTACCTGAAGCCCTACCTGAAGCCTTACCTGAAGCCCTACCTGAAGCCCTACCTGAAGCCCTACCTGAAGCCTTACCTGCCACCCTACCTGAAGCACTACCTGAAGCACTACCTGAAGCCCTACCTGAAGCCCTACCTGAAGCCCTACCTGAAGCCTTACCTGAAGCCCTACCTGAAGCCCTACCTGCCACCCTACCTGAAGCCCTACCTGAAGCCCTACCTGAAGCCCTACCTGCCACCCTACCTGAAGCCCTACCTGCCACCCTACCTGAAGCCCTACCTGAAGCCCTACCTGCCACCCTACCTGAAGCCCTACCTGAAGCCCTACCTGAAGCCCTACCTGAAGCCCTACCTGAAGCCCTACCTGAAGCCTTACCTGAAGCCCTACCTGAAGCCCTACCTGCCACCCTACCTGAAGCCCTACCTGAAGCCCTATCTGAAGCCCTACCTGAAGCCCTACCTGCCACCCTACCTGAAGCCCTACCTGAAGCCTTACCTGAAGCCCTACCTGAAGCCCTACCTGAAGCCCTACCTGAAGCCTTACCTGCCACCCTACCTGAAGCACTACCTGAAGCACTACCTGAAGCCCTACCTGAAGCCCTACCTGAAGCCCTACCTGAAGCCTTACCTGAAGCCCTACCTGAAGCCCTACCTGCCACCCTACCTGAAGCCCTACCTGAAGCCCTACCTGAAGCCCTACCTGCCACCCTACCTGAAGCCCTACCTGCCACCCTACCTGAAGCCCTACCTGAAGCCCTACCTGCCACCCTACCTGAAGCCCTACCTGAAGCCCTACCTGAAGCCCTACCTGAAGCCCTACCTGAAGCCCTACCTGAAGCCTTACCTGAAGCCCTACCTGAAGCCCTACCTGCCACCCTACCTGAAGCCCTACCTGAAGCCCTACCTGAAGCCCTACCTGAAGCCCTACCTGAAGCCCTACCTGAAGCCCTACCTGAAGCCTTACCTGCCACCATCCCTGCTCTCTCATCTCTATCGTAGAACACTCTCCCATAAGTATTGTCCTTTAATAATGCTCTGTGTTCCAGGGTTTAATAATGCTCTGTGTTCCAGGGTTTAATAATGCTCTGTGTTCCAGGGTTTAATAATGCTCTGTGTTCCAGGGTTTAATAATGCTCTGTGTTCCAGGGTTTAATAATGCTCTGTGTTCCAGGGTTTAATAATGCTCTGTGTTCCAGGGTTTAATAATGCTCTGTGTTCCAGGGTTTAATAATGCTCTGTGTTCCAGGGTTTAATAATGCTCTGTGTTCCAGGGTTTAATAATGCTCTGTGTTCCAGGGTTTAATAATGCATCCAGACAAAGAGAGAAGGGATGACAAAACCCTGGAACACAGAGCATTATTAACCCTGGAACACAGAGCATTATTCAACTAATGATGACCTCGTCTATAGCTAATCACCAGCTAAATCATCGAGTTAGGTTAGAACGCTTTCTCGTTGTCTTCCCACTAAGTGTTTCACTTGTCCCATCTTTTCAGATCAGTGAGAAAAAATAGGAAAATACGAAAGCTCAAAGTGGCCTCAAAGTTTTGGAACCTATAGAGGTGTAATAATTTATGGCCAATGAAATAACATTAACTCGATAGTATTTGGACAGGATCCCTATACACCATCCATATTACATCAGTTAATCGACTGGGCAGAAATCCTAATAGGCTATAAGGAAAGATGGCCGTGTCAGAGTGAGTAGGCATAGTCTCTCTCCCTGCTTAAAATCACTTGGCGTAGTCTGCTGTGCTTAAAAGGGGGTCTTGGTCCTCCATTAAGGGAAGTGCCCAGTGTAGGCGCATCCCAAATAACACCCTATTCCCTATATAATGAACTACTTTTGACCAGGACCCATTGTGCACTATATACTGTAGGCAATAGGGTGCTATTTGGGACTCAGCCTGGATCAACATGAGTAACTGCTGATGAGGCTTAACAGATGAGTAACTGCTGATGAGGCTTAACAGATGAGTAACTGCTGATGAGGCTTAACAGATGAGTAACTGCTGATGAAGCTTAACAGATGAGTAACTGCTGATGAGGCTTAACAGATGAGTAACCGCTGATGAGGCTTAACAGATGAGTAACCGCTGATGAGGCTTAACAGATGAGTAACCGCTGATGAGGCTTAACAGATAAGTAACTGCTGATGAAGCTTAACAGATGAGTAACCGCTGATGAGGCTTAACAGATGAGTAACCGCTGATGAGGCTTAACAGATAAGTAACTGCTGATGAGGCTTAACAGATAAGTAACTGCTGATGAAGCTTAACAGATACGTAACTGCTGATGAAGCTTAACAGATGAGTAACCGCTGATGAGGCTTAACAGATAAGTAACTGCTGATGAAGCTTAACAGATGAGTAACCGCTGATGAGGCTTAACAGATAAGTAACTGCTGATGAAGCTTAACAGGCTAGGGCAGGCTAGGGCAGGCTAGGGCAGGCTAGGGCAGGCTAGGGCAGGTTAGGGCAGGCTAGGGCAGGTTAGGGCAGGCTAGGGCAGGCTAGGGCAGGCTAGGGCAGGCTAGGGCAGGCTAGGGCAGGTTAGGGCAGGCTAGGGCAGGCTAGGGCAGGCTAGGGCAGGCTAGGGCAGGTTAGGGCAGGCTAGGGCAGGCTAGGGCAGGCTAGGGCAGGCTAGGGCAGGTTAGGGCAGGCTAGGGCAGGTTAGGGCAGGCTAGGGCAGGCTAGGGCAGCAGGCTGTTACAGGGAGTTAGCCAGGATCATTGATCACTCTCAGTAATCAGCTGTTGCAAAATGACAGTGGCTAAGTTCCAAATGGCACCCTATCTCCTATGGGCTCTGATCAAAAGTAGTGCACTACATAGGGAACAGGGAGCCATTTGGGACACAGACAGATATTCAGGCATCGTTGTGGAATCCCACACCTTCTCAACAAGAGACCCAGGAAAATTAATAAGCTAGTTGAAGCTGGCCAACGCTTTGACAGCTACCATTATATTACACGTTGGCCAGTCAAGTATTTTCAATTTCCTTTAAGTAACATAACCTACTTTTCCAATTACAACAACCGGCTGCTCTAAAGCAGAGGAAGAGGCGAAGCGAGAGGGTTTACTCCGCCCAAAATCTGATCGAATAGAAGTTTTGTAATGCAGGTTGTTACGAGTGTACAGAGGATGTGTCCCGTGAGCAGACAGGCCAAACTTGAGAGTGTGACTTTGGGCAGAACGTCTGAGGAGACGAGCGAGAGAGGGACGTCACAAAACACTGCACTAAATTACACACAAGAAACGTGTGTGCAAACCCAGGCCTGTAATACAGGGTGTTTCCAGACTAACCCAGGCCTGTAATACAGGGTGTATCCAGACTAACCCTGTAATACAGGGTGTATCCAGACTAACCCAGGCCTGTAATACAGGGTGTTTCCAGACTAACCCAGGCCTGTAATACAGGGTGTATCCAGACTAACCCAGGCCTGTAATACAGGGTGTATCCAGACTAACCCAGGCCTGTAATACAGGGTGTATCCAGACTAACCCAGGCTCTGTGGCCAAATCATGCTATTTTGAATGATTTTATTTAGTGCTGTAAAGAGAGGAGTAGGGTAATTAGGCTATATAATTTTGGCAATTTTATTCAATTTACTTAGAGAAACCTTAGCTTCCCCAAGCCTTATGGATGTGTCACCTTTCAGCCTATGTCAATCTACTATCCCCCATAGTAGAAAAGTTTACCTATTCTATTGGTCAGCTTGTGGAGATAGAAATAGCCTGTTCCAATCAGACTCTGGGACAGTGGTGGGAGGATAGATTCCTAATTCATACAACCAATAGGCCTAGGCTACATAAATAAAATAAAAACTTTAAAAAGCAATGAGTCTGATGCAACCGATCAGAACGTTTAGCTTAAAATGTTGATAAACTATTAGGCTATTTCTTCACATTATAAGCGCAGCAATGTACACAAGGCAGCAGGCTATGTGTGAATGTGCATTTGGCTACCAGACAATGAAAGAAAGTTGAAAACCAATAGAACATGAGAGAAATATGCTACTGGCTTCAAATGGCATATAGAAGTCTTTAAGAAAATAATTCCGTCCGCAGATATGGTCGGATTTTGCCCAGGCTACTTTGAAGCAAGGTAAAACATGCCTCATAATATGTAGTAAAACATTTAGGTTTAAAAACAATTAAGTAGTTATATGTTTTCAAAAATGCATTCTGCCTCCAGCTCGTTGAAAAAGTGGTGTGTGACGCGCTAATGAAGCATGTCTATGCATTTGAATGGCGAATGGTACGCTGGCTTCAATTACCGGTTGAGAAATAAAATAGTAACTGTTTTTAATGGTGGCCCCCTGAACATGCGTTCGCATTTAGAAATGTTGCGCAATGATTGGGTTTATAAAAAGTGCTGTCTGACAGATTTTCAGCTCAAAAGCTCTGTATCTGTATGTTGTGCGTATGATAAATAAGACACATACCAAATACACACGCGCCAGTTTAATTGCACTGAATTATGCAAATTACCCCACAGACCGATAAGCATGACTGGCCAAATGTATTTCAATCAACTTGCATTACCATCAATGAATACAGTGCCTAGCAAAAGTATTCATCCCCCTTGGCGTTTTTCCTATTTTGTTGCATCACAACCTGTAATTTAAATGGATTTTTATTTGGATTTCATGTAACGGACATACAGAAAATAGTCCAAATTGGTGAAGTGAAATGAAAAAAATTACTTGTTTAAAAATATTCTAAAAAATTAATAACGGAAAAGTGGTGCGTGCATATGTATTCACCCCCTTTGCTATGAAGCCCCTAAATTAGATCTGGTGCAACCAATTACCTTCAGAAGTCACATAATTAGTTAAATAAAGTCCACCTGTGTGCAATCTAAGTGTCACATGATCTCAGTATATATACACCTGTTCTGAAAGGCCCCAGACTCTGCAACACCACTAAGCAAGGGGCACCATCAAGCAAGCGGCACCATGAAGACCAAGGAGCTCTCCAAACAGGTCAGGGAGAAAGTTGTGGAGAAGTACAGATCAGGGTTGGATTATAAAAAAAATATCAGAAGCATCCCATGGAGCACCATTAAATCCATTATTAAAAAATGGAAAGAATATGGCACCACAACAAACCTGCCAAGAGAGGGCCACCCACCATAACTCACAGACCAGGCAAGGAGGGCATTAATCAGAGAGGCAACAAAGAGACCAAAGATAACTCTGAAGGAGCAGCAAAGCTCCACAGCAGAGATTGAAGTATCTTTCCATAGGACCACTTTAAGCCGTACACTCCACAGAGCTGGGCTTTACGGAAGAGTGGCCAGAAAAAAGCAATTGCTTAAAGAAACAAATAAGCAAACACGTTTGGTGTTCGCCAACACCTCTCATAACCCAGAGAACACCATCCCCAGAGTGAAGCATGGTGGTGGCAGCATCATGCTGTGGGGATGTTTTTCATCGGCAGGGACTGTGAAATTAGTCAGAATTGAAGGAATGATGGATGGCACTAAATACAGGGAAATTCTTGAGGGATGCACACGCAACACCTTTTACAGACATGATGAGTGGGGAAGTCTGATGTCACATACAATAGATTTACCTCTTGTCTCAAAGGCTGCAAACTGAAGCCAGTACACTCTTAGAAGAAAAGGGTTCCAAATAGGTTATTCGGCTGTCCCCATAGGTATACCCTTTTGGGTTCCATGTAGAACCCTTTTGGTTCCAGGTAGAACCCTTTTTGGTTGCAGGTAGAACCCTTTTTGGTTCCATGTAGAACCCTCCATAGAAAGGGTTCTACATGGAACCCAAAAGGCTTTTACCTGGAACCCAAAAGGCTTTTACCTGCGACAAAAAAAAATGTTTTTTCAAAGGGTCCACCTATGGGGACAGCCAAAGAACCCTTTAAGGTTCTAGATAGCACCTTCGTTTCTAAGAGTGCAGTGTCAAACAATTTATTCCCAAGATATTCCCGAGGTGCCAGAACAAATCTGGTTTTATTTGTCACATGTTTCGTAAACAACAGGTGTGGACTAAGCTTACTAACGGATAACGGGTCCCAACAATGCAGAGAGAAAGAAAATAGAGAAATAATAGAAAAGTAAAACACGTAATAATAAAAGTAATAATAAATACACAATGAGTAACGATAACCTGGCTATAAACACGGGGTACCAGTATTGAGTCGATGTGCAGGAGTACGAGGTTGTTGAGGTAGATACAGTGAGGGAAAAAAGTATTTGATCCCCTGCTGATGTTGTACGTTTGCCTACTGACAAAGAAATGATCAGTCTATAATTTTAATGGTAGGTTTATTTGAACAGTGAGAGACAGAATAACAACAACAAAAATCCAGAAAAACACGTCAAAAATGTTATAAATACATTTGCATTTTATTGAGGGAAATAAGTATTTGACCCCCTCTCAATCAGAAAGATTTCTGTCTCCAAGGTGTCTCTTAAAGGGAGTGATCCTAATCTCAGCTTGTTACCTGTATAAAAGACACCTGTCCACAGAAGCAATCAATCAATTAGATTCCAAACTCTCCACCATGGCCAAGACCAAAGAGCTCTCCAAGGATGTCAGGGACAAGATTGTAGACCTACACAAGGCTGGAATGGGCTACAAGACCATCGCCAAGCAGCTTGGTGAGAAGGTGACAACAGTTGGTGCGATTATTCGCAAATGGAAGAAACACAAAATAACTGTCAATCTCCCTCGGCCTGGGGCTCCATGCAAGGTCTCACCTCGTGGAGTTGCAATGATCATGAGAACGGTGAGGAATCAGCCCAGAACTACACGGAAGGATCTTGTCAATGATCTCAAGGCAGCTGGGACCATAATCACCAAGAAAACAATTGGTAACACACTACGCCGTGAAGGACTGAAATCCTGCAGCGCCTGCAAGGTCCCCCTGCTCAAGAAAGCACATATACAGGCCCGCCTGAAGTTTGCCAATGAACATCTGAATGATTCAGAGGAGAACTGGGTGAAAGTGTTGTGGTCAGATGAGACCAAAATCGAGCTCTTTGGCATCAACTCAACTCGCCGTGTTTGGAGGAGGATGAATGCTGCCTATGACCCCAAGAACACCATCCCCACCGTCAAACATGGAGGTGGAAACATTATGCTTTGGGGGTGTTTTTCTGCTAAGGGGACAGGACAACTTCACTGCATCAAAGGGACGATGGACGGCGCCATGTACCGTCAAATCTTGGGTGAGAACCTCCTTCCCTCGCCCAGGGCATTGAAAGTGGGTCGTGGATGGGTATTCCGGCATGACAATGACCCAAAACACACGGCCAAGGCAACAAAGGAGTGGCTCAAGAAGAAGCACATTAAGGTCCTGGAGTGGCCTAGCCAGTCTCCAGACCTTAATCCCATAGAAAATCTGTGGAGGGAGCTGAAGGTTCGAGTTGCCAAACCTCAGGCTCGAAACCTTAATGACTTGGTTATGGTGACAATATAATAAGAATAATACTGCATACTGTTGGGGCAGTATGTGAATTGGAGTGGGTCCAGGGTGTCTGGGATGATGGTGTTGATGTGAGCCATGACCAGCCTTTCAAAGCATTTCATGGCTACAGATGTGAGTGCTACGGGGCGATAGTCATTTCGACAGGTTACCTTGGCGTTCTTGGGCACAGGGACTATGGTGGTCTGCTTGAAACATGTAGGTATTACAGACTGGGTCAGGGAGAGGTTGAAAATGTCAGTGAAGACACTTGCCAGCTGGTCGGCGCATGCTCTAAGTACACATCCTGGTAATCCGTCTGGCCCTGCGGCCTTGTGAATGTTAAGCTGTTTAAAGGTCTTACTCACATCGGCCACGGACAGAGTGAAAACACAGTTGTCTGGAACAGCTGGTGCTCTCATGCATGATTTAGTGTTGCTTGCCTCGAAGCGAGCATTGAAGGCATTTAGCTCATCTGGTAGGCTCGTGCCACTGGGCAGCTCGCGGCTGGATTTCTCTTTGTAATCCATGATAGTTTGCCAGCCCTGCCACATCCGACAAGCATCAGAGCAAATGTAGTAGGATTCAATCTTAGTTTTGTATTGACACTTTGCCTGTTTGATGGTTCGTCGGAGGGCATAGCGGGATTTCTTATAAGCTTCCAGATTAGTGTCCCGCTCCTTGAAAGCGGCAGCTCTAGCCTTTAGCTAAGTGCGGATGTTGCCTGTAATGGCTTCTGGTTGGGGTATGTACGTAAGGTCACTGTGGGGACGACATCGTCGATGCTAGATGTGTGCCGAGTAATCGGACAAAATGAGTATCGTAACAGATATGGGCAATTGTCTGGATACGATTATGATCCGAGTATTATTTTTAATTATCTGTGTTCAGAAAAAAAAGAACTTTTCGGGTGCCAGCATGCATCTTTCTCATGTCAGTCAGTCAAGTGAGGTACTACGTGGTGTAAATAAGTCAATTGGCTAGTTTGCCTGTCTGTAAAGTGAAGGGCAGGCTGTACGTTGATCCTGCTGCTCTGATTGGATAGAGTGAAGCTGTATTTCTCTTTCCACTTGCTTCATAATTTCACCTGATCACTTCTCTGTTTGGCATCTGATCATTCAGCCTGCTGATGCCTCCTGTTAGCCTGCTACTATGATAAACCACAAGGCGAGTACGTTTGCTATCAAGCTATCAATGTGCATAATATCTAACAAGCAGGACGCCAAGTTGAGGACACACAGACACAGGTCAGACACACCCCTCTCCTGGGAGATATTTTGCCAACATCTACTTAGGCATATTGAATCATTTCATTTTTTAAAAATCATTTGTTATCATCCGATCTGACTATCAACTGTCAATTTACAGACACGATTAAGAATATGGTCGAGGCACTTACTAATGAAGCTGGTTACTGATGGTGTAAACTCCTCAATGTCATCGGATGAGTCCGGGAACACGTTCCAGTCTGTGCTAGCGAAACAGTCCTGTAGCTTAGCGTCCGCTTCATCGGACATTTACATTTACGTCATTTAGCAGACGCTCTTATCCAGAGCAACTTACAGTTAGTGCATACATTATTATTTTCATACTGGCCCCCCGTGGGAAACGAACCCACAACCCTGGCGTTGCAAACGCCATGCTCTATCAACTGAGCTACCTCCCTGCCTGCCATTCTCTCCCCTACCCTGGGCCAATTGTGCGCCGCCCCATTGGTCTCCCGGTTGCGGCCGGCTACAGCAGAGCCTGGATTCGAACCAGGATCTCTAGTGGCACAGCTAGCACTGCGATGCAGTGCCTTAGACCACTGCGCCACTCGGGAGACACTTCCGTATTGAGAGCGTCACTGGTACTTCCTGTTTGAGTTTTAGCTTTTTAGTTATTGTCAGATTTGCCAAATGTATGTGTCTCCGTGTGTGGAGTAAAGGTGATCTAGGGGTTTTTTCCACCTCAAGTTGCACAGGTGACATGCTGGTAAAAATGAGGTTAGACAGATTTCAGTTTCCCTGCATTAAAATCACCGGCCACTAGGAGCGCCGCCTCTGGGTGAGCATTTTCTTGTTTGCCTATACCCTTATACAGTTCGTATGGTCTACAGCTTATCATGAGGTATTTTAACTCAGGCGAGCAGAACCTCCAGACATCCTTAATATTAGAGGTCACGCCCCAGCTGTTGTTAACAAAGAGACACACCCCCCCCCCCCTTGAGATTATCCGGCGCTGCCGTTTTGTCCTGCCGATGCATTGAAAAACCAGCTAAAATATTATCCATGTCCTTGTTCAGCCAAGTTTCAGAGAACAGCTATCTGAACAGCAAATACAGGAGTCGTTCTGTCTGTAATAAGGCCCTTTTGTGGGGAAAAACTCATTCTTATTGGCTGGGCGTGGCTCCCCAGTGGGTGGGCATGGCTGCCAAGTGGGTGGGCCTATGCCCTCCCAGGCCCACCCATGGCTGCACCCCTGCCCAGTCATGTGTCACGCCCTGACTCAGGGGACTCGTATATGTTGAGTCAGGGTGTGTAGTTTCTTTGTCGTGAGACACGAACGTGACATCATGTGAAATCCATAGATTAGGGCCTAATGAATTTATTTCAATTGACTGATTTCCTTATATGAAATGCAACTCAGTAAAATCTTTTAAATTGTTTCATTTATATTTTTGTTCAGTATACATACGCTACACACTGTGCAGCAGGGTCGACTCCACTTGATGTTAATATCCTCTCATACGCTACACACTGTCCTTTGTTGTACGGACAGCAGGGTTTACTCTATAGGAAATAAACATAACATCTAGTAGTCTCAGGCACAAACATTTCCTTTGAATATGTATTCGAAGGGCTAAAGACTCAAATGTTTGGTTTCCAAACGTTACCATTCGGGACGCGACCAAAGACACTAGGTCAGCCGGACACAGACAGCATTATTATTCACCACGCAACATTGTGGAGGTGTGGGAGCGAATACAATTAGAGAGCAATATGTTTTTTGAATCATGCCCCTCGGCGGAAGAGTTATAAGTGGTTGCATCCCAAATGGCATTTGGGACTCAGCCAGTGTTAGTGGATGGCTCCCAGAGACGACTCAAAGCTGTTCTCTAACCTTGGGCCAAGCGGTGCTCTTAGGTACGTGTCAACTTAACGTCATTTATGTGATTGATTGTTTGTGTGTTGGGGTCCGGTGCGACGTCGTTACACCTATTTTTCAATCTGAAATACCTTGACCTGAATCAGTCATGTCAGGCTCTCTGAAGAGGAGCTATCTCTGGAAGACCTTTTTCAGACTGAGCATTGGGCCAACGGATCTATAATCATAGTTGGTTGATTTCAGACTGAGCATTGGGCCAACGGATCTATAATCATAGTTGGCTGATTTCAGACTGAGCATTGGGCCAACACATCTATAACCATAGTTGGTTGATTTCAGACTGAGCATTGGGCCAACGGATCTATAATCATAGTTGGCTGATTTCAGACTGAGCATTGGGCCAACACATCTATAATCATAGTTGGTTGATTTCA
>NW_028158232.1:0-5000 GCF_964263955.1 Coregonus lavaretus | reverse complement strand
TGTGGTGCCATATTCTTTCAATTTTTTAATAATGGATTTATTGGTGCTCAGTGGGATGTTCAAAGTTTCGGATATTTTTTTATAACCCAACCCTGATCTGTACTTCTCCACAACTTTGTCCCTGACCTGTTTGGAGAGCTCCTTGGTCTTCATGGTGCCGCTTGCTTGGTGGTGCCCCTTGCTTAGTGGTGTTGCAGACTCTGGGGCCTTTCAGAACAGGTGTATATATACTGAGATCATGTGACAGATCATGTGACACTTAGATTGCACACAGGTGGACTTTATTTAACTAATTATGTGACTTCTGAATGTAATTGGTTGCACCAGATCTTATTCAGGGGCTTCATTGCAAAGGGGGTGAATACATATGCATGCACCACTTCTGTGGGTGGAATGAACGGGCCCTCATCGACCATTTTCGATGTAGCCTACGGGAGGACGTTCAACGTGAGTTGGCCTGCAGGGATACCCATCTTACCTTCGACCAGTTGGTCGATATGTCCATCCGTCTGGACACCCTGCTGGCCACCCGTGGACGTCCCGAGGGGGGTCCTTCCATTCCACCCTCCGGCACCTCCGAGCCGAGCCCTATGGAGCTCAGGGGTGCCGGCGCTAGAGAAAGGAGGAGGAGGAGCCCGAGGGGGCCTGTCTCCTGCACCAATTGCGGTCGTGGAGGGCACACTGCGGCCAGGTGCTGGGGAGGGTTCTCCGGGGGAGAAGACAACAGGCCACGCACTGGGGGGGCCTCCCAGGTGAGTAGACGTCCCACTTACCCAGAGCTTTCTGTTGCGCACTTTTGTATACCTGTTTGTTTTCCACAGGTTGCACCTCATTCCCAGCATAAGGCGCTAGTAGATTCAGGCGCAGCTGGGAATTTTGTTGATCGGAAGTTTTGTTTAGATTTAGGGATCCCTCTCCTACCTGTTGAAAACCCTTTTCCCGTTCATGCCTTAGATAGCCGCCCGTTGGGGTCGGGGCTGATTAGGGAGATCACAGCGCCACTTAGGATGTGTGCGCAGGGGGGTCATGAAGAGACTATACAGCTGTATCTGATCGACTCTCCTGCGTACCCGGTGGTGCTGGGTATTCCCTGGTTAAGCACCCATAACCCTGCTATTTCGTGGCAACAGAGGGCTCTCGATGGGTGGTCTGCTCAGTGCGAGGGGCGATGTCTGGGTGTTTCCGTGGGGGCGACTTCGGTGGAGAGTCCAAACCAAGTGCCCGCACTGCACATTCCGCCTGAATATGGGGATTTAGCTCTCGTGTTTAGTAAAACTAGGGCGACACAGTTGCCTCCTCATAGACAGGGGGACTGTGCGATTGATCTCCAGGCAGGAGCAGCGCTCCCACGGAGCCATGTGTATCCTTTGTCTCAAGAGGAGAGAAAAGCTATGGAGACTTACATAGCCGAATCATTGAGACAGGGATACATTCGGCCCTCCACTTCTCCCGCCTCCTCAAGCTTCTTTTTTGTGAAGAAGAAAGATGGAGGGTTGCGCCCGTGCATTGATTACCGTGGTCTCAATCAGATTACTGTGAAATACAGCTATCCACTCCCTCTGATTGCGACCATGACGGAGTCATTGCATGGAGCGCGGTTTTTCACAAAATTGGATCTCAGGAGCGCGTATAACTTGGTGCGCATAAGGGAGGGCGATGAATGGAAGACAGCGTTTAGTACCACGTCAGGTCATTTCGAGTATCTGGTCATGCCATATGGGTTGATGAATGCTCCATCAGTCTTCCAATCCTTCGTAGATGACATTTTCCGGGATATGCAGGGACAAGGGGTGGTCGTGTACATTGATGATATTCTGGTGTACTCGTCTACCCGAGCCGAGCATGTAACCCTGGTGCGTCGTGTATTGAGGAGGCTGTTGGAGCACGACCTATATGTCAAGGCAGAGAAATGTCTGTTTTTCCAGGAGTCGGTCTCCTTTTTGGGTTATCGGTTGTCCGCGTCGGGGGTGAGAATGGAGGTGGATCGTGTGTCCGCTGTGCGTAATTGGCAAACCCCAACTACTGTAAAGGAGGTGCAGCAGTTCTTGGGCTTTGCGAATTACTACCGGAGGTTTATCCGGGGTTTTGGACAGGTGGCAGCTCCCATCACGTCCCTTCTGAAAGGGGGTCCGGTGCGCCTGCAGTGGTCAGCTGATGCGGACAGGGCCTTTGGGAGACTGAAGGACCTGTTTACGTCGGCTCCGGTGCTGGCGCATCCGGATCCCGCATTACCCTTTCAGGTTGAGGTGGACGCGTCTGAGGCAGGTATAGGGGCCGTTCTCTCTCAACGGTCTGGCACGCCACCTAAACTCCGCCCCTGTGCTTTTTATTCTAAAAAGCTCAGCCCGGCGGAGCGTAACTATGACGTTGGGGACAGGGAGCTGTTAGCTGTAGTTCAAGCCCTTAAGGTGTGGAGGCATTGGCTTGAGGGGGCTCAACACCCTTTCCTCATTTTGACTGACCATCGGAACCTGGAGTACATCCGGGCAGCGAGGAGACTGAACCCTCGCCAGGCTCGATGGAGTATGTTTCTCACCAGGTTCGTATTTAAAATCACGTACATCCCTGGGTCCCATAATGGTAAGGCAGATGCGCTGTCCCGGCGGTATGACATGGAGGAGAGGTCCGTTGAGCCTACTCCCATACTACCGGAGTCTTGCCTTGTGGCACCGGTGGTATGGGAGGTCGATGCCGAAACCGAGCGAGCGTTGCGTACCGACCCCAGCCCTCCACAGTGTCCTGAGGGTCGGAAGTACGTTCCGCTCGAGATTCGGGATCGACTCATTTACTGGGCTCACACGTCCCCCTCCTCTGGACATCCGGGTATTGGCCGGACAGTGCATTGCCTTAGCACTAAATACTGGTGGCCTACTTTGGCTAGGGATGTGAGGGTTTATGTCTCCTCCTGCTCAGTGTGTGCCCAGTGTAAGGCTCCCCGACATCTGCCCAGGGGTAAGTTACAACCCCTGCCCGTTCCACAACGACCATGGTCCCACCTCTCGGTGGATTTTGTGACAGACCTTCCCCTCTCTCAGGGGAATACCACCATCCTGGTCGTTGTGGACCGGTTCTCTAAGGCCTGTCGTCTTCTCCCTATGTCGGGTCTTCCTACTGCCCTACAGACCGCTGAGGCCCTATATACCCACGTCTTCCGGCATTACGGGGTGCCCGAGGATATAGTGTCTGATCGAGGCCCCCAGTTTACCTCCCGTGTTTGGAGAGCGTTCATGGAGCGTTTGGGGGTCTCGGTTAGCCTTACCTCAGGGTACCACCCGGAGAGTAACAGGCAGGTAGAACGTGTCAACCAGGATGTGGGTAGGTTTCTGAGGTCGTATTGCCAGGACCGGCCTGAGGAGTGGTCAAGGTATCTCCCCTGGGCCGAGATGGCCCAAAACTCTCTCCGCCACTCCTCTACCAACCTAACCCCCTTCCAATGTGTATTAGGTTACCAGCCGGTTCTGGCACCGTGGCAGCAGAGCCAGATCGAGGCCCCTGCGGTGGATGATTGGATGAGGCGCTCGGAAGAGACGTGGAACGCTGCCCACGTCCACCTGCAGAGGGCCGTCCTTCGTCACAAGGCGAGCGCCGATCTCCACCGCAGTGAGGGGCCGGTGTACGCACCCGGAGATCGAGTCTGGCTCTCTACCAGAAACCTACCCCTCCGCCTGCCCTGCCGGAAGCTGGGTCGGCGGTTTGTGGGGCCCTTTAAAGTCCTGAGAAGATTGAACGAGGTGTGTTATAGGTTACATCTACGTGTTGAGTATAAGAATATTAACCCCTCGTTCCATGTGTCTCTTCTCAGGCCGGTGGTAGCTGGTCCTCTCCAGGACAATGAGATAGGAGAGACTCCTCCGCCCCCACTGGACATCGAGGGGGCTCCGGCGTACACCGTTCGGTCCATCTTGGACTCCAGACGCCGGATGGGGGATCTCCAGTATCTCGTGGAGTGGGAGGGGTACGGCCCGGAGGAGCGGTGCTGGGTGCCGCGGAGGGACATCCTAGACCCATCTCTCCTGTCGGAGTTCCACCGGGAACATCCCGCGCGCCCTGCTCCGCGTCCTCCTGGTCGTCCCCGAGGCCGGGGTCGGCGCACGGCTGGAGCCGCGCGTCAAGGGGGGGGGGTACTGTCACGGTTTCGGCCGAGGCTGCTCCTCCTCCTGGTTCGGGCAGGCTTCGGCGGTCGTCGTCCCCGGAGTACTAGCTGCCACCGATCTATGTTTCATGTTCGTTTGGTTTTGTCTTGATGTTGTACACCTGTGTCTTGTTAGTCCTCGTTAGTGTCCTATTTAGTTCTCGTTGGTTGTGTGTGTCTTTGTGTGTGATTGCTCTGCTGTTTCGTGTTGGAGCTACTATTTTCCCTCCAGTGTTTTGGAGAGGTTCTTTTGCACATGTTAGTGCGCCGTTTGTTTTGTCGCCTGTGTGCGCCGTTGTATTCGCCTTCGGGCTTATTGTGCTTATGTCTTTTGTGAATATTGCACTAAAGCCTTTGGACTGAGCCTCTGCGTCCTGCGCCTGATTCATACACCACACCCACCTTCAGCACCCGTTGACACCAATAAAGCCCTTAAATTGAAATTGAATTGCGAGAGAGAGAGGGAGGCTCTTGAAAAGGCGATGGGGGATATGGATGGTTTGCTCTGTCTGCCCCCCCCCCCCCCCCCCCACCCCCCCCCCCCCCCCCCCCCATCTCTCTCTCTCCCTCTCTTCTCTCAGGATTACTCTTGGTAATTCTCTATGTCTGTTTGTAGTCTTTGTCATGCTCAGTCCTAATTTGTGTGAGCGGTGCCCACGTCAGAACCGGGTATGGGGAGGGATGTAGGTTCCGGACACCTGATCTGACTACTTAGTGAATGACGGACAGACGGAGCTCTCTCCTTCATTTTTTGTCCACTATATCATCACACACTGACTTTTATCCGCAACAAGTCCATTTGGTGAAACACACCACTGGTGGGAAAATGTGCATTTTGTTTATGCAGATTATTTTTTATATTCGCATA
>NW_028158233.1:0-31604 GCF_964263955.1 Coregonus lavaretus | reverse complement strand
CAACACTAATGTAATACAACAACACCGTGAAGCTGCTGACCAAAAGCTCCTTCTAATTTGACCAATAAATCATAAAATATGGCTTATTAATCAACCATCTCGCAATGCTAAACCATCTGAGTTGACATGTTGTTTCTCAAACTGCTATGCAGCTTTCCAACGACCGGGGTACATATAATTGAAGGGCATACTCAAATTTGCTGACAAAGTGGTAAAAATATAAATGAAACAAATGCTCTGAATAATAAAATTATAACGTATCAATTCCATACTACATGTGAGGCTCCCGAGTGGCGCAGCGGTCTAAGACACTGCATCTCAGTGCTTAGGCTTCACTACAGACCACCTGGTTCGATTCACAACCGGCCTTGATTGGGAGTCCGATAGGGCGGCGCGCAATTGGCCCAGCGTCGTGAGGGTTTGGCCGGTGTAGGCCGTCATTGTAAATAAGAATTTGTTCTTAACTGACTTGCCTAGTTAAATAAAAAATATATATATACAGTGAGGGAAAAAAGTATTTGATAACCCTGCTGATTTTGTACGTTTGCCCACTGACAAAGACAGGATCAGTCTATAATTTTAATGGTTGGTATATTTGAACATTGAGAGACAGAATAACAATAAGAAAATCCAGAAAAACACGTCAAAAATCAAGGTATTTGACCCCTCTGCAAAACATGACTTAGTACTTGGTGGCAAAACCCTGTTGGCAATCACAATGGTCAGATGTTTCTTGTAGTTGGCCACCAGGTTTGCACACATCTCAGGAGGGATTTTGTCCCACTCCTCTTTGCAGATCTTCTCCAAGTCATTAAGGTTTCGAGGCTGACGTTTGGCAACTCAAACCTTCAGCTCCCTCCACATATTTTCTATGGGATTAAGGTCTGGAGACTGGCTAGGCCACTCCAGGACCTTAATGTGCTTCTTCTTGAGCCACACCTTTGTTGCCTTGGCCGTGTGTTTTGGGTCATTGTCATGCTGGAATACCCATACACGACCCATTTTCAATGCCCTGGCTGAGGGATGGAGGTTCTCACCCAAGATTTGACGGTACATGGCCCCATCCATCGTCCCTTTGATGCGGTGAAGTTGTCCTGTCCCCTTAGCAGAAAAACACCCCCAAAGCATAATGTTTCCACCTCCATGATTGACGGTGGGGATTGTGTTCTTGGGGTCATAGGCAGCATTCCTCCTCCTCCAAACACGGCGAGTTGAGTTGATGCCAAAGAGCTCCATTTTGGTCTCATCTGACCACAAAACTTTCACCCAGTTCTCCTCTGAATCATTCAGATGTTCATTGGCAAACTTCAGACGGCCCTGTATATGTGCTTTCTTGAGCAGGGGGACCTTGCGGAAGCTGCAGGATTTCAGTCATTCACGGCGTAGTATGTGACCAATTGTTTCCTTGGTGACTATGGTCCCAGCTGCCTTGAGATCATTGACAAGATCCTCCCGTGTAGTTCTGGGCTGATTCCTCACCGTTCTCATGATCATTGCAACTCCACGAGGTGAGATCTTGCATGGAGCCCCAGGCCGAGGGAGATTGACAGTTACTTTGTGTTTCTTCCATTTGCGAATAATCGAACCAACTGTTATCACCTTCTCACCAAGCTGCTTGGCAATGGTCTTGTAGCCCATTCCAGCCTTGTGTAGGTCTACAATCTTGTCCCTGACATCCTTGGAGAGCTCTTTGGTCTTGGCCATGGTGGAGGGTCTTGGAGAGTTTGGAATCTGATTGATTGATTGATTGCTTGTGTGGACAGGTGTCTTTTATACAGGTAACAAGCTGTGATTAGGAGCACTTCCTTTAAGAGTGTGCTCCTAATTTCAGCTCGTTACCTGTATAAAAGACACCTGGGAGCCAGAAATCTTTCTGATTGAGAGGGGGTCAAATACTTATTTCCCTCATTAAAATGCTAATCAATTCATAACGTTTTTGAAATGCGTTTTTCTGGATTTTTTTGTTGTTATTCTGTCTCTCACTGTTCAAATAAACCTACCATTAAAATTATAGACCGATCATTTCTTTATCAGTGGGCAAACGTACAAAATCAGCAGGGGATCAAATACTTTTTTCCCTCACTGTATATAAAAACAGTGCCTTTGGAAAGTATTCAGACCCCTTGACTTTTTTCACAAAAAAAATACATTACAGCCTTATTCTAAAATGGATTTTTCAAAAAAAAGTCCACACCCCATAATCAGTCTACACCCCATAATGACAAGCAAAAACAGGTTTGTAGAAATTCTTGCAAATTTATAAAAAATTAAGAACAGAAATACCTTATTTACATAACTTTTCAGACACTTTGTTATGAGACTCAAAATTGAGATCAGGTGCATCCTGTTTCCATTCATCATCCTTGAGATGTTTCCACAACTTGATTGGAGTCCACCTGTGGTAAATTCAATTGATTGGACATAATTTAGAAAGGCACACACTTGTCTATATAAGGTCCCACAGTTGACAGTGCATTTCAGAGCAAAAACCAAGCCATGAGGTCGAAGGAATTGTCTGTAGAGCTCCGAGACAGGATTGTGTCGAGGCACAGATCTGGGGAAGGTTACCAAAAAATTTCTGCATCAATGAAGGTCCCCAAGAACACAGTGGCCTCCATCATTCTTAAATGGAAGAAGTATGGAATCACCAAGACTTTTCCTAGAGCTGGCCTCCCGGCCAAACTGAGCAATCGGGGAGAAGGACCTTGGTCAGGGAGGTGACCAAGAACCCGATGGTCACTCTGATAGAGCTCCAGAGTTCCTATGTGGAGATGGGAGAACCTTCCAGAAGGACAACCATGTCTGCAGCACTCCACAAATCAGACCCTTATGGTAGAGTGGCCAGAACGAAGCCACTCTTCAGTAAAAGGCACATGACAGCCCGCTTGGTGATTGCCAAAAGCAACCTAAAGACTTTCAGACCATGAGAAACAAGATTCTCTGGTCTGATGAAACCAAGATTTAACTATTAGGCCTGAATGCCAAGCGTCACGTCTGGAGGAAATCTGGCACCATCCCTACTGTGAAGCGTCATGGTGGCAGCATCATGCTGTGGGAATGTTTTTCAGCGGCAGGCTGGGAGACTAGTCAGGATCGGAGGAAAGATGAACGGAGCAAAGTACAGAGAGATCCTTGATGAAAACCTGCTCCAGAGTGCTCAGGACCTCAGACTGGGGCGAAGGTTCACCTTCCAACAGGACAATGTCCCTAAGCACACAGACAAGACAACACATGAGTGGTTTCGGGACAAGTCTCTGAATGTCCTTGAGTGGCCCAGCCATAATTTGCAAATAAATTCATTAAAAATCCTACAATGTGATTTTCTGGAGAAAAAAAAATCTCTATTTGTCTGTCATAGTTGACGTGTACCTATAATGAAAATTACAGGCCTCACTCATCTTTTTAAGTGGGAGAACTTGCACAATTGGTGGCTGACTAAATAATATTTTCCCCCACTGTAAATCCAAAAATGTATGTAGGAACTGCAGATTGCCCCTTTAAAGATGGGGCGTCATCATGTGTGATAAACAAGCATCCAGAGCCATTGAAATGCCCCTCTGAAACGTCTATAGAATAATGCTGAGACAAATGACCCAGCCCAGCTCTGTCTGCTGCAAATCGCTGAATGAAGTTGTCTTCCATCTGCTGTGGGTAAGCAACATGACACATCAGTATTTTACCTCCTCCCAGAATTATTTAAAGTGCTCCAGCCATCAAGACAGATCCTATTCATCTTGGAGGGTTTTAGCTGCATTTTGAATTCAGGTGTTATTGTGTTGTTATTGTCTCGGGGCCGAGGAGACATCCCGTTAACAGATCCTCCACCAGGTCCCATTCACATCTCTAGTGAAATTCAAAATGGCCGATTAAATCGCAACCATCAAATGCCATTTTTTTATGAGAAAGAAGGAGAGAGGGCCAGGGAGAGAGAGAGGGAGAAGTGCTGACTTATTATCAGGTCATCTAATCAGCTAGATCAATTAGAAGGAGACAATAAAGGTGTTTGTTTAAGGTGATCGTGACGTATACACATGTACACCCAAACGAGGGCACTGCGTTCATCCACCTCTGGCCTGCTGGCTCCCCTACCTCTGCGGAAGCATAGTTCTTTCTAGGTTAATTGAGGTATAATTTAACATTATTCTTTCTAGGTTAGTTTAGGTATCATTTAAGCACAGTTCCCGCTCAGCCCAGTCAAAACTGTTCGCTGCTCTGGCACCCCAATGGTGGAACAAGCTTCCTCACGACGCCAGGACAGCGGAGTCACTCACCACCTTCCGGAGACATTTGAAACCCCACCTCTTTAAGGAATACCTGGGATAGGATAAAGTAATCCTTCTACCCCCCCCCCCTTTACTCCAACCCACCCCCACAAAAAAAAAAAAAAAAAAAACATTGTAAAGTGGTTATCCCACTGGCTATAAGGTGAATGCACCTATTTGTAAGTCGCTCTGGATAAGAGCGTCTGCTAAATGACGTAAATGTAAATGTAAATGTACGTGTCAATTATCAGGCTGTGGGGATAATGGTAGGGTAGGCCCACAGGTGGAACCTCTTCAATGCAGATTTAATATCACCTATTAGTGAGTTATGGATATAACTGCCTGTCTGGTAGCAATATTGTGAGATCTTTTCTGTGGGGACCAGACTCCTTGCTTGAAACCATTGTCTGCTTCCATTCATGCACAACAAGAATAGTGGAGTGAACCCTCTGCTTACATTTGAAATAGAAATTGACAGGCAATCTGACTTTTAGTATTTCCCTGTCTCTTACCTTTTAGCGTGTTAGGAACTTAGAGCATTTCCTTTTAACCGTTTTCTCTTTTCAATAAGTGAATTGAATTGCAAAGACCTGGATATAATTTTACTTTCGACATAACCAATTTATCCTTCACCTCTCAGCTGTGTTGTAATGAAAGACGAGTCTGACAGTCAGGATTGGCAGAGAGTGGCACCTACTCCGGTTGCCTCAAATTAGACATGACAAAAGCAGGGAAACTGTCAAGTGGAAATGAATTAGACATTTTCCAGGCCTAAAACTGTGGTCGGTAGGCAGGAGCACTGACTGGGGTTTCAGTCCACATGTCATTCATGGAAGCGAATGAGATACTTTTATTCTGCGTGATCACACACCCAGGTACAACTGAAATAAAACCATCTCCAATGAGCAATAACATACATTAAACTCTACAAGAGAGTCTCGAAGAGACTATCAAATATATTATTGATCCACTGCAATCCTCAAATTGATTTGCAGAACATTTTGTCATAACTAGACAGGTTTTGATGCAATTATTCTCAAATCTGCATGAAAACACTATGCGTATTTTCCCACCAAAGATTGTGTTTCCATCAAATTAACTTGATGCGGATGAAAAGGCTGTGCGTGATGATGTAGATAAATATAACTTTAAAGTTAAATGGGTTTCCATCGCATTTTCAACTCTAATGACGGTTTTCTCCAAAAAACGGTTGAGTTAAATATAGTTAGTTGAATATGCCCACTCTGGTCTTGGCACAACAGCTGGCAGATAAAGCAGGTATCAGCTACCCACAGTTGAAGTCGGAAAATACACTAATAAACAAATTGACTCCATATTTAAAAACAAGACGGAGGACAAGCTATGAAGGAAAAATACTGGAGTTTTGGTGCAGGTACAGCCAACTAGCGCAAAAATAATATTGTGATATTGTCAAAACGATAGAAATAATATTCCGATATGTACAGTTGAAGTCGGAAGTTTACATACACTTAGGTTGGAGTCATTAAAACTCGTTTTTCAATCACTCCACACATTTCTTGTTAACAAACTATAGTTTTGGCAAGTCAGTTAGGACATCTACTTTGTGCATGACACAAGTAATTTTCCAACAATTGTTTACAGACAGATTATTTCACTTATAATTCACCGTATCACAATTCCAGTGGGTCAGAAGTATACATACACTAAGTTGACTGTGCCTTTAAACAGCTTGGCAAATTCCAGAAAAGGATTTCATGGCTTTAGAAGCTTCTGATAGGCTAATTGACATAATTTGAGTCAATTGGAGGTGTACCTGTGGATGTATTTCAAGGCCTACCTTCAAACTCAGTGCCTCTTTGCTTGACATCATGGGAAAATCAAAATAAATCAGCCAAAACCTCAGGAAAAACATTGTAGACCTCCACAAGTCTGGTTCATCCTTGGGAGCAATTTCCAAGGTACCACGTTCATCTGTACAAACAATAGTACGCAAGTATAAACACCATGGGACCACGCAGCCATCATACCGCTCAGGAAGGAGATGCGTTCTGTCTCCTAGAGATGAACGTACTTTGGTGCGAAAAGTGCAAATCAATCCCAGAACAACAGCAAAGGACCTTGTGAAGATGCTGGATGAAACAGGTACAAAAGTATCTATATCCACAGTAGAATGAGTCCTATATTGACATAACCTGAAAGGCCGCTCAGCAAGGAAGAAGCCACTGCTCCAAAACAGCCATAAAAAAGCAAAACTACGGTTTGCAACTGCACATGGGGACAAAGATTGTGCTTTTTGGAGAAATGTCCTCTGGTCTGATGAAACAAAAACTGTTTGGTCATAATGACCATCGTTATGTTTGGAGGAAAAAGGGGACTGCTTGCAAGCCGAAGAACACCATCCCAACCGTGAAGCACGGGGGTGGCAGCATCATGCTGTGGGGGTGCTTTGCTGCAGGAGGGACTGGTGCACTTCAAAAAATAGATGGCATCATGAGGAAGGAAAATTATGTGGATATATTGAAGCAACATCTCAAGAGATCAGTCAGGAAGTTAAAGCTTGGTCGCAAAAGGGTCTTCCAAATGGACAATGACCCCAAGCATACTTCCAAAGTTGTTGCAAAATGGCTTAAGGACAACAAAGTCAAGGTATTGGAGTGACCATCACAAAGCGCTGACCTCAATCCTATAGAAAATGTGTGGGCAGTACTGAAAAAGTGTGTGCGAGCAAGGAGGCCTACAAACCTGACTCAGTTACACCAGCTCTGTCAGGAGGAATGGGCCAAAATTCACCCAACTTATTGTGGGAAGCTTGTGGAAGGCTACCCGAAACGTTTGACCCAAGTTAAACAATTTAAAGGCAATGCTACCAAATACTAATTGAGTGTATGTCAACTTCTAACCCACTGGGAATGTGATGCAAGAAATAAAAGCTGAAATAAATAATTCTCTCTACTATTATTCTGACATTTCACATTCTTAAAATAAAGTGGTGATCCTAACTGACCTAAGACAGGGAATTTTTACTAGGATTAAATGTCAGGAATTGTGAAAAACTGAGTTTAAATGTATTTGGCTAAGGTGTATGTAAACCTCTGACTTCAACTGTAGATTATGAGATTATTATGGATAAAAGCAATATATTTTGGGGGGGTCAAACGGCAGCCAAGCATCGATCGCGTCACCAGAATAAGACCCTCAATATTTATTGGAAAGGAGCATCAAGCTCATCACCGTGCACTTTTACCAACCTGTGAAGGTCATCATAACGTATTTCATGTTTAGCCTAATAGACTGCATGCTTTCCCGATTCGTAGTGGGAGGACAACACAATATATGACTCCAAGCGTGACTCCAGGTTTACTTTCGATATGATGGTTATTATATCAATATTTTTAAATGACGGCGTTTCCATTGCCATTTCTCACATAATTAATTTTACCGACACAAAAAGATCCCACCTTGTCCGGCATATTTTGTTTTGTCGAAAGTTTACCTACAAATGTGCTGTTTCGATCAGGCCTGTCCTGAAATGTACTTTACTCCCATTAAAAAGGTTGGATGGAAACCTGGTTAATGTCTGAGATACATTTCACCTATCCTTTCTAAAAACGGATGGCTGACATCTTCCGATATCAGAAAGTTCACTGATTGCAGCAAATCATTGAAGGTTAGTTGAGGGGCTTCATTTGGCGAACACCTGCTAAATTATCATGAGCATCATGTTATTTATGCTAAGAATGTTATGCCCTTTAGAAAGGTTTTACTAACATGTGACTCCATCCACACTGCCAATCATTGCTAACATAATTAAAGCAAGATCCTTTTCTTGGATTTTCTACTCGAAACGTTTGGCTGCCAAGGATTAGTTCCAAAAAAATGTTGTGATTGACAGTATCAAGTACCTCAAAACGTTTTAATAATATCACCGGCCATATCCAAAATCTGTCTTGCCTACTACTAAAACTACACACTGTGTACTGATCATACTACATACTATTTAGAATGTACTGTTTAGTAAAAAAAAATTTTGCATATTAAATTTTCAAAATGTAACATATTATCAAACTTTCTATATTCGCATACCCAAAATGCATACTATTTAGAATGTATAGGTATTCGGACATGGCCAACAGGTTTTGAGCAATAGAAAAAGGAATGACTTGCAGGAAGCCTTCAGAAAGTGCTTGATCGATTAACTCACTGTCACGATCGTCTGAGGAAACGGACCAATACGCAGCGCGTTGAGTGAACATGATGACTTTATTTAAAGAAAGCACGTAACTACAAAACAAATGACGATAGTGAAGTCCTACAGTGACTAATACTGAACCTGGAACAAAAACCCACAAAACCAAGGTGAAACCACACAGTATAAATATGGCTCCCAATCAGAGATAACGAGCCGACAGCTGACACTCGTTACCTCCGATTGGGAGTCATATGACTAAATCAACCTCAAAACCAAACATAGAAATGAAACAACTAGATCCCACATAGAACTACACCCAAACAAAAATGACAACCCTGGCTCACTACTAAGAGTCCCGGAGCCAGAACGTCACAGTACCCCCCCCTAAAGGCGCGGACTGCGACCGCGCCTCACAACCCCACAATAGGGGAGGGCTGGGTGGGTGTTGCTCCCCGGAGGCGGTTCCGGCTCCGGGCTTGACCACCACCCCACTATAGTTACTACCCGCTTTTTTAACCTCCTCCCAATGACCACCCTCCACTTAAACCCACCTGGATTAAGGGGCAGCACCGGACTAAGAGGCAGCACCAGGCTGAGGGACAGCACCGGACTACGGGGCAGCACTGGACTAAGGGGCAGCACTGGACTAAGGGGCAGCACCTGACTAAATGGCGGATCCTGGCTGGCTGGCTCTGGCGGATCCTGGCTGGACGGCTCTGGCGGATCCTGGCTGGACGGCTCTGGCGGATCCTGGCTGGACGGCTCATGGCTGGCTGACGGATCTGGCTGCTCATGGCTGGCTGACGGATCTGGCTGCTCATGGCTGGCTGACGGATCTGGCTGCTCATGGCAGGCGGAAGGCTCTGGCTGATCCCGTCTGGCGGAAGGCTCTGGCTGATCCCGTCTGGCGGAAGGCTCTGGCTGATCCGGTCTGACGGAAGGCTCTGGCTGCTCCTGTCTGGCGGAAGGCTCTGGCTGATCCTGTCTGGCGGAAGGCTCTGGCTGATCCTGTCTGGCGGAAGGCTCTGGCTGATCCTGTCTGGCGGAAGGCTCTGGCTGATCCTGTCTGGCGGACGGCTCTGAAGGCTCATGGCAGACGGGCGGCTTTGCAGGCTCAGTACAGACGGGCAGTTCAGACGGCGTTGGGCAGACGGACAGTTCAGACGGCGTTGGGCAGACGGGCAGTTCAGGCGCCGTTG
Organism: Coregonus lavaretus; assembly: GCF_964263955.1. Lineage (NCBI taxonomy): Eukaryota > Metazoa > Chordata > Actinopteri > Salmoniformes > Salmonidae > Coregonus > Coregonus lavaretus. The sequence continues at coordinate 21,972 of NW_028158233.1, read as the reverse complement.
GGCAGACGGGCAGTTCAGACGGCGTTGGGCAGACGGACAGTTCAGGCCCCGTTGGGCAGACGGCAGACTCTGGCCGTCTGAGGCGCACCGTAGGCCTGGTGCGTGGAGTAGGAACAGGCCGGGCTGGGCTGGCGACGCGCACCGTATCCCTGGTGCGAGTGGCCGGAACAGGCCGGGCCGGGCTGGCGAAGCGCACCGTATCCCTGGTGCGTGGAGTAGGAACAGGCCGGGCTGAGCTGGCGACGCGCACCGTATCCCTGGTGCGAGTGGCCGGAACAGGCCGGGCCGGGCTGGCGAAGCGCACCGTATCCCTGGTGCGAGTGGCCGGAACAGGCCGGGCTGGGCTGGCGACGCGCACCGTAGGCTTCGTATGAGGCTCAGGAACAGGCCGGGCTGGGCTGGCGACGCGCACCGTACACTTAGTGCGAGGGGCCGGAACAGGCCGTACCGTACTGGGGACACACACTACTGACTGTACCTCGGGATTAGGAACGGGCCGGACCGGACTGGTTACACACCCCAGTACCTCTCGCCGTGCCTCTACACCTTCCTTCCCTGCTTTTCCCAGTAGCCCCCTTAACCTGGTAGCCTCCTGAATCCGTCCCTTCTCTGCCTCCGTCAGCCCCCTTAACCTGGTAGCCTTCTGAATCTGCCTTGTGGCAGCCTCCTGCTGCTCAGTCGCCCAAGCCATGTGCCCCCCCCCAAAAACTTTTTGGGGTTGCCTCTCGTCCTTCCGACGATGGCCCTGCCGATGCCGTTGCTCCTCTCGCCGTCGCCTCTCCACCGTCTCGTTCCATGGTCGGCGATCCATACCATCCAGGATCTCCTCCCAAGTCCAGGACCCTTTACCGTCCAACAGTTCCATCCATGTCCAGACCCTTTGCTCCTGGACGCGCTGCTTGGTCCTTTTATGGTGGGTTTTTCTGTCACGATCGTCTGAGGAAACGGACCAATACGCAGCGCGTTGAGTGAACATGATGACTTTATTTAAAGAAAGCACGTAACTACAAAACAAATGACGATAGTGAAGTCCTACAGTGACTAATACTGAACCTGGAACAAAAACCCACAAAACCAAGGTGAAACCACACAGTATAAATATGGCTCCCAATCAGAGATAACGAGCCGACAGCTGACACTCGTTACCTCCGATTGGGAGTCATATGACTAAATCAACCTCAAAACCAAACATAGAAATGAAACAACTAGATCCCACATAGAACTACACCCAAACAAAAATGACAACCCTGGCTCACTACTAAGAGTCCCGGAGCCAGAACGTCACACTCACATATGGAATCAAATCTGAGTTCCTTGAGTTACATAAAGCGGTGCCTCAAGGTTCGATACTCGGCCCACTACAGTTTACAATCAATATAAATAACATTGGTAATGCTGTAAAAAATAAAATAAAAATGTGTATGCAGATGATACAGTGTTGTATTCCATTGTTCCATCGGTGGGCCAAGCCTTTCCAGATTTGAAGTCTGATTTTCAACCACTGCAGAGGTCACTATTGCATCTGAAGTTAGTGCTAAATGCAAACAAAACAAAATGCATGTTTTTTTTCTAGGTTCCATAACCCAGATTTTAAATTAAATTGTAATGACTAGTTTAAACGGTACACAAATGTAGTTCCTTCCTTCCTTCCTACAAAGATCTTGATATCTGGCTTGATGACAAACTGTCATTTAAAAAACATTTCCCTGAGCTGGTGAAGAAGTTGAAGTTCAAGGTTAGTTTATTTTACAGAAACAAAGCATGTCTGACTTTTGTTAATAGGAAGGAAATTATCCAGTCCACTTTTATGTCTATTTTAGATTATGAGGATATTATCAATATGCATGCAGCAGCATCTACAGTTAAACCACTAGATGCTGTTTTCCATTGGGCCCTTAGGTTTATTACTGGTGATGGTTCTAGAACTCACCATTGGGCCCTTAGGTTTATTACTGGTGATGGTTATAGAACTCACCATTGGGCCCTTAGGTTTATTACTGGTGATGGTTCTAGAACTCACCATTGGGCCCTTAGGTTTATTACTGGAGATGGTTCTAGAACTCACCATTGGGCCCTTAGGTTTATTACTGGTGATGGTTCTAGAACTCACCATTGGGCCTTTAGGTTTATTACTGGTGATGGTTATAGAACTCACCATTGGGCCCTTAGGTTTATTACTGGTGATGGTTCTAGAACTCACCATTGTGCCCTTAGGTTCATTACTGGAGATGGTTCTAGAACTCACCATTGGGCCCTTAGGTTTATTACTGGTGATGGTTCTAGAACTCACCATTGGGCCCTTAGGTTTATTACTGGTGATGGTTCTAGAACTCACCATTGTGCCCTTAGGTTCATTACTGGAGATGGTTCTAGAACTCACCATTGGGCCCTTAGGTTTATTACTGGTGATGGTTCTAGAACTCACCATTGGGCCCTTAGGTTTATTACTGGTGATGGTTCTAGAACTCACCATTGGGCCCTTAGGTTTATTACTGGTGATGGTTCTAGAACTCACCATTGTGCCCTTAGGTTTATTACTGATGATGGTTCTAGAACTCACCATTGGGCCCTTAGGTTTATTACTGGTGATGGTTCTAGAACTCACCACTGTGTTTTGCATCAAAAAGTGGGTTGGGCCTCTTTGTATATAAGGAGAGAGTAGCATTCTCTTGTGTTTATCTCCAAAGCACTCATGCAGTAACTTCCTATGTATCTATCATTAATTCAATTTAGACTTAAAATTGACCAAACCCGGTCTCAGGCTTGGATAACACTGGAGGCCCCTTCGGTCTCCACAGAGTTGGCTAAAGCTGCTTTTAGTTTTTCTGTGCCGTTTATGTGGAACAACTTACAGAGCTCTCTGAAAGGAGATGTTCTGGACCCCCTGGGTCAGTTCAGAGTAATGATCAGAGACCTATGTGTTGATAAATGTCTGTTTTCCTTAATATGTTTTGTAATTTAGTATATTGTATGTGTTTGATTTATTTATGCAGGGCTCATCTGTAAAAGAGACCCTAGTCTCAGTATGACTTCCTTGTCACAATAAAAGTAAAATAAATCAATTGTACCAGTAATGATTACAGAAAATAAAAGCAATGCTGATGCATGTCTGTCTCCTCAACTCATCAATAAGAAATTGATTCACTCATGCCTGTCTCCACTGCTGCAGACAAGAATATCACTTGATATCCACCTCTCACCATATTCCTCTCACATAATATTCACACTTATTATATTCTAGTCAGCTCAGTCTGTCTTTTAAACAGAGAATGTCTATGAGTCATTCAAACTCCATTGGATAGCCATGTGAGAGAAACGAGAGAGAGAGAGAGAGATCTTTGAACTGGCTCAGTTTTCCATTACTCCTGCCTGGCTCCCAGCACCTTCCTCTAAGGGACAATTAGTAAAAAGTAGGACCTATGGTAAGACTACAGCCTGTTCAAAGGACCTCAGGATTGCAGGTGTTCATGGTTCTATATTAGGCCTTTGCCGCATTGATCTTCAAAACCCAGAATCTATTTTCTCTCTCCATGTGCTGGACAAAGTAACAGATTGTATCAACCCGGTTCTGTGTTTATTCATCATTGATCACGTTTAGCCATGAAACAAAATCAAGCATAGAAAGGAAGCAGTATAGAGGATTAACTGAAAGGAAGCGCTCCCTCTGAGGTGTAGAGGAATAACTGAAAGGAAGCAGACCCTCTGAGGTGTAGAGGAATAACTGAAAGGAAGCAGTCCCTCTGAGGTGTAGAGGAATAACTGAAAGGAAGCAGCCCCTCTGAGGTATAGAGGAATAACTGAAAGGAAGCAGTCCCTCTGAGGTATAGAGGATTAACTGAAAGGAAGCAGTCCCTCTGAGGTATAGAGGAATAACTGAAAGGAAGCAGTCCCTCTGAGGTATAGAGGAATAACTGAAAGGAAGCAGTCCCTCTGAGGTATAGAGGAATAACTGAAAGGAAGCAGTCCCTCTGAAGTATAGAGGAATAACTGAAAGGAAGCAGTCCCTCTGAGGTGTAGAGGAATAACTGAAAGGAAGCAGCCCCTCTGAGGTGTAGAGGAATAACTGAAAGGAAGTGCTCCCTCTGAGGTGTAGAGGAATAACTGAAAGGAAGCAGTCCCTCTGAGGTGTAGAGGAATAACTGAAAGGAAGCAGCCCCTCTGAGGTGTAGAGGAATAACTGAAAGGAAGCAGTCCCTCTGAGGTGTAGAGGAATAACTGAAAGGAAGCAGCCCCTCTGAGGTGTAGAGGAATAACTGAAAGGAAGTGCTCCCTCTGAGGTATAGAGGAATAACTGAAAGGAAGCAGACCCTCTGAGTTATAGAGGAATAACTGCTGCTTGAACGGGTCGTGCTATATAGGAAAAGCCTATGGGGAGGAGTTTATTCTTAGGACTCAAATAGAACTGAATATACCATAGTGTTTCTAAACACCAATCATTTGATGATGTTCTATGATGTGATGAACATATTAATAAAATATTAATAAGCCCCAATGTATCTAGTATCATATCAGTTTTTTGTGATTCTAAATTGCATGGTCTCACATTCACAGGTAAAAAAGCCATTTGAAACCCTAATATTTTCTGCCAGGCTTCAGATCCCCCTAAACTCTGATACGGTTTCAGATTGGCATCTGGCTCTGTTCTGTTCTGCTCTGTTCTGTTCTGTTCTGTTCTGTTCTGCTCTGTTCTGTTCTCCTCTGTTCTGCTCTGTTCTGTTCTGTTCTGCTCTGTTCAGCTCCGTTCTGTTCTCTTCTGCTCTGTTCTGCTCTTTTCTGTTCTGCTCTGCTCTGTTCTCCTCTGTTCTGCTCTGTTCTGTTCTCCTCTGTTCTGCTCTGTTCTGTTCTGTTCTCCTCTGTTCTGCTCTGTTCTGTTCTCCTCTGTTCTGCTCTGTTCTGTTCTGTTCTGCTCTGTTCAGCTCCGTTCTGTTCTCTTCTGCTCTGTTCTGCTCTTTTCTGTTCTGCTCTGTTCTGTTCTCTTCTGCTCTGTTGTGTTCTGCTCTGTTCTGCTCTGTTCTGTTTTAATCTGCTCTGTTTTGCTCTGTTCTCTTCTGCTCTGCTGTGTTTCCCTACATCACTGTGGCAGGGTCTCTCAGTCTCCCGGTACCGCCTGCATAAACTGGATTAAGTCATCAACTCGGTCGTTGAGTAACGGTGCCTGGTCTAACAAGTGCTAATGACCTCTAAATTCATCAGAAGTGTCAGGCTTTACCCTGGGTCCAAGGTCGCAGTCGCCATTTATTCTTTAAGACAGAGCTTGTCGCAGTGATAGATGAGGTCACTGGACGTTTGGCTTCCTCAGTCTCTTAGCCTGCCACACATTAGTGCCTGTCTCAGTCCAGTCTCACACACGCACACGGGCGGCAGGTATCCTAGCGGTTAGAGAGGCGTGCCAGCAACCAGAGGGTTGCCAGTTCGAATCCTGGGTCCAACTGGGAAAATCTGGTGGGAAGTGAGCAGGCTACCGGAGAGTTGCCTGTATCAAATCCTAGATGACATTGCCTGCCATTGTGCCCTTCAGCAAGGCACTTAACCCCACCCACAACAACAGCCCCCCCCCTCCCCCCCCCCCCGCACCTCTCCAAAACCCTGTCTATGTATGTGTGTCGTTTGGAGTGGTTGAGTTAAAAGCTGAAGTCACATTTAGCCTTTATTCATGTGAGCGGTGATCTGGTGAGGGGTGATCTTCATTGTGGTTATTATCTGTTTCATGGATATTATTATCTGCTTCATTTATGTTATTATCTGTTTCATTGAGGTCATTATCTGCTCCACTGAGGTTATTATCTGTTTCATTGAGGTCATTATCTGTTTCATTTAGGTTATTATCTTTAATTTAGGTTATTATCTGTTTCATTTAGGTTATTATCTTTAATTTAGGTTATTAGCTGCCTTATTGAAGTTATTATCTACTTCATTGAGGTTATTATCTACTTCACTGAGGTTATTATCTGTTTCATGGAGGTTATTATCAGCTTCATTCATGTTATTATCTGTTTCATTGAGGTTATTATCTGCTTCATTGATGTTATTTTCTGTTTCATTGAGGTCATTATCTGCTCCACTGATGTTATTATCTGTTTCATTGAGGTCATTATCTGTTTCATTTAGGTTATTATCTTTAATTTAGGTCATTATCTGTTTAATTTAGGTAATTATCTGCCTTATTGAAGTTATTATCTACTTCATTGAGGTTATTATCTGTTTCATGGAGGTTATTATCTGCTTCATTTATGTTATTATCTGTTTCATTGAGGTCATTCCCCCCGTGGTAATCAAACCCACAACCCTGGTGTTGCAAACACCATGCTCTACCAACTGAGCTACATCCCTGCCGGCCATTCTCTCCCCTACCCTGGACGACGCTGGGCCAATTGTGCGCCGCCCCATGGGTCTCCCGGTCGCGGCCGGCTACGACAGAGCCTGCATTGAGGTTATTCTCTACTTCATTGAGGTTATTATCTACTTCATTGAGGTTATTATTTGTTTCGTTGAGGTTATTATCTGTTTCATTGAGGTTATTATCTGTGTCATTGATATTATTATCTACTACATTGAGGTTATTATCTGCTTCATTGAGGTTATTATCAGTTTCATCAAGGTTATTATCGGTTTCATCAAGGTTATTATCTGTTTCATTTAGGTTAATATCTGTTTCATTTAGGTTATTATCTGCTTCATTGAGGTTATTATTTGTTTCATTGAGGTTATTATCTGCTTCATTGAGGTTATTATTGTTTTCATTGAGGTTGTTATCTGAGGTTGTTATATGAGGATGTTATCTGAGGTAATTATCTGCTTCATTGAGGTTATTATCTGAGGTTGTCTGTTTCATTGTAGTCATATAATTGTTATGAGGACGATAACAAATGAAGAGTCAATCAATCACTTAATGGTACTGAAGCACATTTTACAGGTACACAGTTAGTGTCATCTCAGATAGATGGTACTGAAGCACATTTTAAAGGTACACGGTTAGTGTCATCTCAGACAGGTAAAAAAGACAAAAGCTACAAAATAGACGTAACACGTGTATTATTGAAAGGTTGAATGAGATTTCACGGTACAAACCACAATGCTTCCAAATGTACATAATGATTATGAAGTATAATCTCAATTTAACAATGCCATTCAGTCATGTTACAACAATACGTAAACGATATAGCTACATGGTTTTGTTTGCATTTGTGATATATATTTCAAAAGTTAATCTAGTCTCCAGTGTTAGTCAGATAATTGGTTGCTTCCGGCATTTTATAGACCAGTAGGATTCAGTCATGTCAGCAGCACTGCGGGAATACCGGTTACCTCGACTAACTGTTGCCCCCGCACATTGACTCGGTACCTGTACCCCCTGTATATAGCCTCGCTATTGTTATTTTACTGCTGCTCTTTAATTATTTGTTACTTTTATTTCTTATTATTTTTGTATTTAATGTTTTTTTTTGTTTTTTTGGGGGGGTATTCGTTCTTAAAACTGCATTGTTGGTTAAGGGCTTGTGATGTAAGCATTTCAAATGTTGTATTCGGCGCATGTGGCAAATAAAATTTGATTGATGTATTTTATCGGGTCTACCTCTAATGGAGTGAGAGATCAGCGCTCACTAAATGTGACTTATTACAATCAAGTACAGGCCTTTTTTGAGCCTAGATTGTGGTGCCAACCCAGATATATCAAACCTGTTGTTTTATATTCTAGCCTGCATCCAGAATGGCACCCTGTTCACTATGTAGTGCACTACGTTTGAATGGAGACTGAAACCTGCTCATAACCACCTGGTGTCAGTATTGGGCATTGGGAGCGACCGTGAGGCGGGAAGATGAATGGGTTTGGAGTCACAGGATCAAGGGGAATTATGTTTGTTTTTGTTTTTGTCATTTAGCAGACACTCTTATCCAGAGTGACTTACAGGAGCAATTAGGGTTAAGTGCCTTGCTTAAGGGCACATCGACAGATTTTTCACCTAGTCGGCTCAGGGATTAGAACCAGCGACCTTTCGGTTACTGGCACAACGCTCTTACCCACTAAGCTACCTGCCACCCCAATTGTTATGTAGGGCGAGGGAGGGGGTGATAACTTGTAGAGAAACACTGGTTGCATGTCCAGTACAGTGGTTATGAATTATAGGCGTGTGATGGTTTCCAAATGTGAGAATATCATCATTGATTTTTTCTGAGTCATAGGAAATGTGGTGAGCGACAGAATTATTATACATTTTCTTGTTTAACCTTTATTTAACTAGGCAAGTCGATTAAGAACAAATTCTTATTTACAATGACGACCTACCAAGAGACAAAAGGCCTCCTGTTGGGGACGGGAGACGGGATTAAAAAATATAAATGTAGGACAAAACACACATCACAATGAAAGAGACACCACAACACTACAGAGAGACCTAAGACATTCTTCTTACCGAACCACATGACCTTTGCTTTGGAAGGTGTTCAGAACAAGGTTAAGGGCAGAGAAAGCTTGATGGACACTAAGAAAGCTTTGTTGTAGAGCGTTCAACACAAAATCTGTGGAGGGGCCAGCTGAGTATAACACTGTACCATCTGCATATAAATGGAAGAGAGAGCTTCCTACTGCCTGAGCTACGTTGCTGATTTAAATTGAGAAGAGCGTGGGGCCTAGGATCGAGCCTTGGGGTACTCCCTTGGTGACAGGCAGTGGCTGAGACAGCAGATGTTCTGACTTTATATACTGCACTCTTTGAGAGAGGTAGTTAGCAAACCAGGCCAAAGACCCCTCAGAGACACCAATACTCCTTAGCCGATCCACAAGAATGGAATGGTCTACCATATCAAAAGTCAATAAACATAGCAGCACAACATTGCTTAGAGTCAAGGGCAGTGGTGACATCATTTAGGACCTTTAAGGTTGCAGTGACACATCCATAACCTGAGCGGGAAACCAGATTGCATACCAGAGAGAATACTATAGACATCAAGAAGCCAGTCAGTTGATTATTGACAAGTTTTTCCAACACTTTTGATAAACAGGGCAAGATGGAAATTGGTTCAAATGAAATGGCGTGGATGAAAGCGTTGAGCTCCGGGAGTGCAATATATTTTTGTTTCGCTTTAATAGGCTATTGTTTAATGCATGAAGGAACATTACTGAAGATTACCGACGTATGCCAAATTGCTTCAGTATGAGTTAGAAATGTCAGTGTCAGTAATCTTCGGTTTATCGTCCCAGCTCTAGTGCACCCAGCAACAATCAACAAAGAGCTATTAACACCCTGTCACGTACGTTAAGGAACGGGACGGACCAAGGTGCAGCGTGAACGGCGAACATGTTTATTAACTAATAAACACACAAAACAGTAACCAAAACAACAAACTTAACCGTGACGGTCCAAAGGCTAACACACAAGCCTAAACTTGAACATAACAAAATCCCACAACGCAGGCAGGAAAACTGGCTGCCTAAGGATGATCCCCAATCAGAGACAACGAGCAACAGCTGCCTCTGATTGGGAACCACACCCGGCCAAACATAGAAATTCAAAACCTAGAATATATTCACACCCTGACCAAACTAACTAGAGTTCTATAGGCCAGGGCGTGACACACCCAGCAACAATCAACAAAGAGCTCTTTGAAAGTTTAACGCTTAAAACCAGCAAATCAAATTGTTTGGGGACAGACTTGGTGGAGACAACCGAGCACTGAAGGTGTTCCTTGGTAAAGATTGCCACTCCACCACCTTTGGAAGATCTGTCTTGCCGAGAAAAGGTTATTACCAGAAAGGTTAACATCAATATTCAGAACACTCTTTCTTAGCCATGTCTCAAGTAATGACTAACACATCTGGATTGGAGCTGTGAACCCACACTTTCAATTGATACATTTTAGGTAATAAGCTTCTAGTGTTAACGTGCAGAAAACCCAGGCTTTCACGAGAGCAGAAATCAATGAAGCAAATATCAGAGCACAAGTCAGAATTGGGGCTAGCAACAGTAGATGTGCCAGGGTGTACATGCCCATGTCCAGATAACATCAGCAGTAATACAATCAGGACACGGCCGCGGACAGGGAGAGCTCTGCAGTGTCTATTTTTTTATTGCATTTTAATGTGCATCAGATGGCAACAAGATCATATCGCACGACAATTTCATCAGGTAACATGAATACAAAGCCGGCGAGAGGTGGTTAGAATAGGATGGGAGGCCAAGAGTCCATGTAACCAATAGAGTCAGAGCTGTGAGTGTGGGTAACAAACATCGTCTGCCCCACGGTTCGGGTAAACGAGCAAGTTCACAGTCAACAGAGAGCGCAGGAGTCATGGAGCAAATAGCACAGAGCACAAGAAAAAAAGTTAAACGCCATGGGGTTAGCCATTGTAAGTTCAGAGAGTCACTTGCCCCAACAAAATAAACGTGAGAGAGCAGCTCTCTACGAGTCCAGGAGGCTGTAAAAGTCTGAGATAAAATAAGCAGCAGTGCAGCAGTGCAGCAGGCAAACGGGAGTAGGTGTCACACCCGCTTTGTCGGAAGGCTAAGTAGGAGAGGAGGCGTTCAACCAGACAGGTACGTGGTGGAGCAGATAAAACACGTCCGAAGTGAAAAGCTTAACGAAAAACGTTGGGGCGAAGACAAAATCAAGACGGCGGTAAATAAAAAATTAAAATATATATGCGATGAAACCATAGTTATTTCATGTTTTACGTTACGGCGTCTACATGGGGAGTGCTCTTACAGTACTCCAAGGCCTGTACCAATCACTCAGTATGCTCCCCCATCCCATCATCATCGCCTGCAACGAGAGAAATTATCTTCCTGAAAGCCCTGCATGTGTACAACAAGATGACTTCTCCTGAAAGCCCAACATGTTTACAACAAGCTGAATTCTCCTCCTGAAAGTCCAGCATGTGTACAACAAGATGACTTCTCCTCCTGAAAGCCCCGCATGTGTACAACAAGATGACTTCTCCTGAAAGCCCAACATGTTTACAACAAGCTGAATTCTCCTCCTGAAAGTCCAGCATGTGTACAACAAGATGACTTCTCCTCCTGAAAGTCCAGCATGTTTACAACAAGCTGAATTCTCCTCCTGAAAGTCCAGCATGTGTACAACAAGCTGAATTCTCCTCCTGAAAGCCCAGCATGTGTATGCACACGCTCACCCTCAGCTCTCTCTCTTTCATCGATCACTCCAAATTACGCTCCAATGTCGCATAATTATATAATTGAGTGACTCAAATACACAATAAGCAGCCCCTCAATTTAACTGAGCTGGATGTGTCTTTGCATGTGGGTTTGTTCCACTTACTGTTATAAGGCACACATTAAGTAAATGAGAGGGTGGAAAACTTTGACTCCAATGTTCATTCATTTGATATAAGGATTTGTGACCGGCTGACCGGGCTACCTGAATTGTGTTGTGCTCATGAATAATTATCTATCTATCTATCTATCTATCTATCTATCTATCTATCTATCTATCTATCTATCTATCTATCTATCTATCTATCTATCTATCTATCTATCTATCTATCTATCTATCTATCTATCTATCTATCCAACTATCTATCTATCTATCTATCTATCTATCTGTATCAACATGGTGACCACTGTTCATAAGCCATCGATGATCGCCCTGTTTGTGATGTCACTGGTAATGTCAGTAAGCATAGAGCGCTTGCTGTGGTCTTAACCAAACACATGGCAAGGATGTGTGTTCTTAAGAACTCTATATACACTCAGTCAGGTGGAAACAACCTGTTTTGTTTAGCTCAAGGTCTGGCTCCACTAGGTCTTTATTTTAAAGAAAACTCTACACAGATAACCCAATGCTGCATAGTCCAATATTGATGAATAATATATTTTTCACATTTATCCCTCAAAGAGACTCCTGGTTAGGATGGTCAAAGGGCTGTGTTCTAGAGTAACTTAAATCTACAAAGAATTTACGACGAGTCATCATGTACATCTGCTCAACCCCCCCTCCATTACCATCAATGACACTTCAGATCATCATCATGTGTGACTCATAGTCCCATTGTTCTCACACTTACACTTAAAAGCGTAGTATTAGTCATGTGTCCTCAAAACCCCTCTCCATTATCATTAATGCAAGACTTCCTCAAAACTTCAGATCAAGTGTTCTTCCTCAAGTTAGCATGTGACTCATGAGCTAAGTTTCCATCCAAATTGGCGACAGATGTTCATGCGAATATTCAAAAAAGTCAGCATAAAGAAAATATGTGCCTACTCTCGTCTTGGCACGTTCACTCTAGCCAACAGCTCACAGATACAGTGTGAGTAGGCTCTGCGGGTATGCTAGTCTCCTGAGTGGCGCAGTGGTCTAAGGCACTGCATCGCAGTGCTAACTGTGCCACTAGAGATCCTGGTTCGAATCCAGGCTCTGTCGCAGCCGGCCGCGACCGGGAGACTCATGGGCGGCGCACAATTGGCTCAGCGTCGTCCAGGGTAGGGGAGGGAATGGCCGGCAGGGATGTAGCTCAGTTGATAGAGCATGGCGTTTGCCAGGGTTGTGGGTTTGATTCCCACGGGGGGCCAGTATAACAAAAAATATATATATGTATTCACTAACTGTAAGTCGCTCTGGATAAGAGCGTCTGCTAAATGACGTAAATGTAAATGTACATTATGAGATTATTATGGATAAGAGCTAAAATATATTAATTTTTGTCAAATGGCAGTCAAACGTCGATCCTCATGTCACCAGAACGCTGTGAAGTTCATCATAACTGATTTAATCTGTAGCCGAATAAACGGCATGCTTTCCCGAGTTGTAGCGGGAGGACCCCACACTATGTCATCACATTACTCCAAGTGTTGTTGAGGGGGCGGGGGGACACATTGAATAACACATTCATAAATGGTAAAAAAGACAGTCCAAAATTAAATCATAAGGAATAAGGTTTTGAAGTGTCTGTCCTGTATCTAGGAGATATAAGATAGATCAGGAAATATACAATATATATAAGGTGTTAAATATGTGTAAAAATATATACAGTACCAGTCAAAAGTTTGGACACACATACTCATTCCAGGGTTTTTCTTTATTTTTACTATTTTTTACATTGTAGAATAATAGTGAAGACATCAAAACTATGAAATAACACATATGGAATCATGTAGTAACCAAAAAAAGAGTTAAACAATTCAAAATATATTTGAGATTTGAGATTCTTCAAATAGCCACCCTTTGCCTTGATGACAGCTTTGCACACTCTTGGCATTCTCTCAAACAGTTTCATGAGATAGTCACCTGGAATGCATTTCAATTAACAGGTGTGCCTTCTTAAAAGTTAATTTGTGGAATTTATTTATTTCTTAATGCGTTTGAGCTAATCAGTTGTGTTTGCTCAAATAAGCAAAGAGAAACAACAGTTCATCATTACTTTAAGACATGAAGCTTAGTCAATATGGAACATTTCAAGAACTTTGAAAGTTTCTTCAAGTGCAGTCGCAAAAACCATCAAGCGCTATGATGAAACTGGCTCTCATGAGGACCGCCACAAGAATGGAAGACCCAGAGTTACCTCTGCTGCAGAGGATAAGTTCATTAAAAGTTCAGAAATTGCAGCCCAAATAAATGCTTCACAGAGTTCAAGTATCAGACACATCTCAACATCAAATGTTCAGAGGAGACTGCGTGAATCAGGCCTTCACGGTTGATTGCTGCAAAGAAACCACTACCAAAGGACACCAATAAGAAGAAGAGACTTGCTTGGGCCAAGAAACACGAGCAATGGACATTAGAACGGTGGAAATTTGAGATTTTTGGTGGTTTGTGAGACGTGGTGTTGGTGAACGGATGATCTCCGCATGTGTATTTCCCACCGTAAAGCATGGAGGAGGAGGTGTTATGGTGTGGGGGTGCTTTGCTGGTGACACTGTCTGTGATTTATATAGAATTCAAGGCACACTTAACCAGCATGGCTACCACAGCATTCTGCAGTGATACGCCATGCCATCTGGTTTGGGCTTAGTGGGACTATCATTTGTTTTTCAACAGGACAATGACCCAACACACCTCCAGGCTGTGGGTGTAAGGGCTATTTTACCAAGAAGGAGAGTGATGGAGTGCTGCATCAGATGACCTGTCCTCCACAATCCCCCGACCTCAACCCAATTGAGATGGTTCGGGATGAGTCGGACCGCAGAGTGAAGGAAAAGCAGCCAAAAAGTTCTCAGCATACGTGGGAGCTCCTTCAAGACTGTTGGAAAAGCATTCCAGGTGAAGCTGGTTGAGAGAATACCAAGAGTGTGCAAAGCTGTCATCAAGGCAAAGGGTGGCTATTTGAAGAATCTCAAATCTCAAATATATTTTAATGTATTCAACACTTTGTTGGTTACTACATGATTCCATATGTGTTATTTAATAGTTTTAATGTCTTCACTATTATTCGACAATGTAGAAAATAGTAAAAATAAAGAAAAACCCTGGAATGAGTAGGTGTGTCCAAACTTTTGACTGGTACTGTATATATTTTTACACATATTTAACACCTTATGTTTGTTGGCACAAAACTACCTCCATACTTTTGGATGGGGTTACCTTTTAATGAGTCCGGTGACACTTGTGGGGGGTCGTACAACACGGAGAACACCATCGTATTCGTGAGAGTCTCCCTTTCTGTAGAGTGGTCAGATTAGTTAGTAGGCCAAACTGTTCGGATGCTACATCTGTTTTTGTGAGAAGACCGGGATGTCTCCCCGTTTTCCACAGCAGCTGCGGATGGGCGACATAGGCGGATGCGGTGGATTGAGACGCTGCCCATGCAATTAACCAGATACCTCTAGCTTAAACTGACGGATTAGGATTATTTTATTATGTTATTTAGATTGATGCACTGGTGCGTCAATAGACTCTAGGATGATATTATATATTTATTTTATAGCATATTTGCTCATAAAGGCGTTTCCACTGCCATTTCTCTCATCATTAATTTTAAAGACACAAAAAGACCATGTCGAATGAACAAATTATCTGTCTGCATGCATAAAAAAAAATCCAAAACGTCCTGCTTCCATCACAGCTGCTTTGATTATGTTTTATATATTGTATGACTTTACTGCCATTAAAAACTGTGGATGGAAAACGTGGTTATTGTCTCATTGTTCTCAGACTTACACTTAAAAGCTAAGTATTATTCTTGGCTCCAAAACTGATTTTGAAAATACAATGTGTTAGGCTGTTAGTGTTCTGTCTGGTAAACTGTCAGCCAGCTGTCTACCTATTGCTTCTCATCCAGCGTGAGCATTATTGCCATTTCAATCAAATCTGACATGTCCTTGACTTACTTTAATAAAGTTATGAAAATGTTACCGGGCTTTACACAAACCCCTGGCTAGGGCCTCTGAGGGTAAACGTGTTTAAAAGGGAAAAAGTGGTTATATTTGTTTTCTTTCTGATTGAGGACAAATTTACTATTGTGACATTGTATTCAATGTATGAATTTAATATATAAATGAATTGATTTATTTATTTTGCACAATATTTGTTTTCTTCGTGTATTTATAGAAAGGAATTAGTCACAAAGATATTGTCAATCTCCAGCAGTATGTAATGTCAACAGAGATCTTAAACCAGGGATAGAGGGAGAGACACAGCAAGCACATTGACCCCCAGAGGAGGAGGGTATTGATTGGTTTGTATTGTCACTAGACTCTGAAATCATCACAGATTAAACCCAAGGTGCACACTGGGTAATTACCCAGGTTCCTTAGTCTTCAAGGTATGTAAATCTCCACAGGTTTATTTGAAGAGAATGTTGCAGCTCTCTTAGCTTCTGTGTCGGTGAAGAATGAAGTAGTGAATAGCACTTTTCTATTGGCGCATGCATCCGAACGTGTGTGTACGCGTGCGTACGCGTGTGTATTTGTGTATATGTGTGTGCTTGTGTGTGTGTGTGTGTGTTTGTCAAATCAAAATCAAATCAAATGTATTTACAGAAACCCAGCCTAAAACCCCAAACAGCAAGCAATGCAGATGTAGAAGCACGGTGGCTAGGAAAAACTCCCTAGAAAGGCTGGAACCTAGGAAGAAACCTAGAGAGGAACCAGGCTCTGAGGGGTGGCCAGTCCTCTTCTGGCTGTGCCGGGTGGAGATTATAACAGTACATGGCCATTAAGGCCAGATTGTTCTTCAAGATGTTCAAACGTTCATAGACCAGCACGGTGTGATAATAATCACAGTGGTTGTAGAAGGTGCAACAGGTCAACACCTCAGGAGTAAATGTCAGTTGGCCAAGCATTCAGAGGTCTAGGCAGCATAGAGAGAGAGAGAGAGAGAGAGAGAGAGAGAGAGAGAGAGAGAGAGAGAGAGAGAGAGAGAGAGAGAGAGAGAGAGAGAGAGAGAGAGAGAGAGAGAGAGAGAGAGAGAGAGAGAGAGAGAGAGAGAGAGAGAGAGAGCGGAGGGAGGGAGAGAGGGAGGGAGAGAGGGAGGGAGAGAGGGAGAAAGAGAGAGGGTTGAAAACAGCAGGTCCGGGACAAGGTAGCACATCCGTCGAACAGGTCAGGGTTCCCTGGCAACAGGTAGAACAGTTGAAACTGGAGCAGCAGCACGACCAGGCAGCAGGTCTGTGTGTGTTCACCACACTCTGTATCATCGATCTTGTGGATAACTGTTTAACTGTAATGTAATGTCTTGCAATGTCATGTCTGCTGCATGATGGAAATGTTTGGATGTATTTATTAACAAAGTACAGATATTGACGTTTCCAGTAAATCGGGAACTTTAAAATAAAACATATTTCTGTTTTAATAAGTAATACCCATATCATGTTACCAGTACATATACTGTATTCCCATGTCAAAATTAGACCACTGGTGACCCCTATGAAGTGCACACCAACATTACACCGGATTACTGATAAACGGAGAATCAAATCTATGATAAGTCATAAGATCATAAAAGTATTTGTTCCCCTGCTGATTTTGTACGTTTGCCCACTGACAAAGAGATGATCAGTCTATAATTTTAATGGTAGGTTTATTTGAACAGTGAGAGACAGAATAACAACAACAACAAAATCCAGAAAAATGCATGTTAAAATTGTCATAAATTGATTTCCATTTTAATGAGGGAAATAAGTATTTGACCCCCTCTCAATCAGAAAGATTTCTGGCTCCCAGGTGTCTTTTATACAGGTAATGAGCTGAGATTAGGAGCACACTCTTAAAGGGAGTTCTCCTAATCTCAGTTTTTTATTTATTTTTTATTTATTTTTTATTTATTTTTTATTTATTTAACCTTTATTTAACCAGGTAAGCCAGTTGAGAACAAGTACTCATTTACAACAGCGACCTGGCCAAGATAAAACAAAGCAGTGCGATAAAAACAACAACACAGAGTTACATATGGGGTAAAAAAAACATGAAGTCAAAAATACCACAGAAAATATATAAACAGTGTGTGCAAATGTAGCAAATTATGAAGGTAAGGCAATAAATAGGCCATAGTGAAAAATAATTACAATTAGTATTAACACTGGAATGATCGATGTGCAAGAGATGATGTGCAAATAGAGATACTGGGGTGCAAATGAGCAAAATAAATAACAATATGGGGATGAGGTAGTTGAGTGGGCTAATTTCAGAAGGGCTGTGTACAGGTGCAGTGATCTGTAAGGTGCTCTGACAACTGATGCTTAAAGTTAATGAGGGAGATAAGAGTCTCCAGCTTCAGAGATTTTTGCAGTTCGTTCCAGTCATTGGCAGCAGAGAACTGGAAGGAATGGCGGCCAAAGGAGGTGTTGGCTTTGGGGATGACCAGTGAGATATACCTGCTGGAGCGCAGATTACTGGTGGGTGTTGCTATGGTGACCAATGAGCTAAGATAAGGCGAAGATTTGCCTAGCAGTGATTTATAGATGGCCTGGAGCCAGTGGGTTTGGCGACTAATATGTAGTGAGGACCACCCAACAAGAGCGTACAGGTCACAATGGTGGGTAGGATATGGGGCTTTGGTGACAAAACGGATGGCACTGTGATAGACTTCATCCAGTTTGCTTAGTAGAGTGTTGGAGGCTATGACGCCGAAGTCAAGGATCGGTAGGATAGTCATGGCAGCATGAGTGAAGGAGGCTTTGTTGCGAAATAGGAAGCCGATTCTAGATTTCAATTTGGATTGGAGATGCTTAATGTGAGTCTGGAAGGAGAGTTTACAGTCTAACCAGACACCTAGGTATTTGTAGTTGTCCACATACTCTAGGTCAGACCCGTCGGGAGTAGTGATTCTAGTCGGGTGGGGGGGTGCCAGCAGCGTTCGATTGAAGAGCATGCATTTAGTTATACTAGTGTTTAAGAGCAGTTGGAGGCTACGGAAGGAGTGTTGAATGGCATTGAAGCTCGTTTGGAGGTTTGTT
This sequence comes from Coregonus lavaretus, assembly GCF_964263955.1. NCBI lineage: Eukaryota > Metazoa > Chordata > Actinopteri > Salmoniformes > Salmonidae > Coregonus > Coregonus lavaretus. The sequence goes on along the minus strand of NW_028158233.1, from coordinate 3,629 downwards.
TACACAGTGTCCAATGAAGGGCCAGATGTATACAAAATGGTGTTGTCTGCGTAGAGGTGGATCTGAGAGTCACCAGCAGCAAGAGCGACATAATTGATACACACAGAGAAAAGAGTCAGCCCAAGAATTGAACCCTGTGGCACCCCCATAGAGACTGCGATAGCTCCAGACAACAGGCCCTCCGATTTGACACATTGAACTCTATCTGAGAAGTAGTTGGTGAACCAGGCGAGGCAGTCATTTGAGAAACCAAGGCTATTTAGTCTGCCAATAAGAATGCAGTGGTTGACAGAGTCGAAAGACTTGGCCAGGTCGATGAAGACGGCTGCACAGTACTGTCTATTATCGATCGCGGTTATAATATCGTTTAGGACCTTGAGCGTGGCTGAGGTGCACCCATGACCAGCTCGGAAACCGGATTGCATAGCGGAGAAGGTACGGTGGGATTCGAAATGGTCGGTGATCTGTTTGTTAACTTGGCTTTCAAAAACTTTCGAAAGGCAGGGCAGAATGGATATAGGTCTGTAACAGTTTGGATCTAGAGTGTCACCCCCTTTGAAGAGGGGGATGACCGCGGCAGCTTTCCAATCTCTGGGGATCTCAGACGTTACGAAAGAGAGGTTGAACAGGCTAGTAATAGGGGTTGCGACAATTTCGGCTGCTAATTTTAGAAAGAAAGGGTCCAGATTGTCTAGCCCAGATGATTTGTAGGGGTCCAGATTTTGCAGCTCTTTCAGAACATCAGCTATCTGAATTTGTGTGAAGGAGAAGAGGGGGGGGGGGCATGGGCAAGTTGCAGTGGAGGGTGCAGAGCTGGTGGCCGGGGTAGTAGTAGCCAGGTGGAAAGCATGGCCAGCCGTAGCAAAATGCTTGTTGAAATTCTCGATTGTTGTAGATTTATCGGTGGTGATAGTGTTTCCTAGGAATCAACCCAGAACTACACGGGAGGATCAATAATCTCAAGGCAGCTGAGACCACAGTCACCAAGAAAACAATTGGTAACACACTACGCCGTGAAGGACTGAAATCCTGCAGCGCCCGCAAGGTCCCCCTGTTCAAGAAAGCACATATACATGCCCATCTGAAGTTTGTCAATGAACATCTGAATGATTCAGAGGAGAACTGGGTGAAAGTGTTGTGGTCAGATGAGACCAAAATCGAGCTCTTTGGCATCAACTCAACTCGCCGTGTTTGGAGGAGGAGGAATGCTGCCTATGACCCCAAGAACACCATCCCCACCGTCAAACATGGAGCTGGAAACATTATGCTTTGCGGTGTTTTTCTACTAAGGGGACAGGACAACTTCACCACATCAAAGGGACGATGGACGGGGCCATGTACCGTCAAATCTTGGGTGAGAACCTCCTTCCCTCAGCCAGGGCATTGAAAATGGGTCGGCCAAGGCAACAAAGGAGTGCCTCAAGAAGAAGCACATTAAGGTCCTGGAGTGGCCTAGCCAGTCTCCAGACCTTAATCCCATAGAAAATCTGTGGAGGGAGCTGAAGGTTTGAGTTGCCAAACGTCAGCCTCGAAACCTTAATGACTTGGAGAAGATCTGCAAAGAGGAGTTGGACAAAATCTCTCCTGAGATGTGTGCAAACCTGGTGGCCAACTACAAGAAACTTCTGACCTCTGTGATTGCCAACAAGGGTTTTGCCACCAAGTACTAAGCCATATTTTGCAGAGGGGTCAAATACTTATTTCCCTCATTAAAATGCAAATCAATTTATAACATTTTTGACATTAGTTTTTCTGGATTTTGTTGTTGTTATTGTGTCTCTCACTGTTCAAATAAACCTACCATTAATTGTAGACTGATCATTTCTTTGTCAGTGGGCAAACGTACAAAAACAAATACTTTTTTCCCTCACTGTATAACAATGTTCTAAACTGTATTAAAGAAAATGGATACATTCCAGCAACACAACAACATGGTCTGGATGTTACAGTTGAAGTCGGAAGTTTACATACACTTAGGTTAGAGTCATTAAAACTTGTTTTTCAACCACTCCACAAATTTCTTGTTAACAAACTATAGTTTTGGCAAGTCAGTTAGGACATCTACTTTGTGCATGACACAAGTAATTTTTCCAAAAATTGTTTACAGACAGATTATTTCACTTATAATTCACTGTATCATAATTCCAGTGGGTCAGAAGTTTACATACACTAAGTTGACTGTGCCTTTTCAATAGCTTAGAAAATTCCAGAAAATGATGTCATGGCTTTAGAAGCTTCTGATAGGCTTTGACATCATTTGAGTCAATTGGTGAAGTACCTGTGGGTGTATTTCAAGGCCTACCTTCAAACTCAGTGCCTCTTTGCTTAACATCATGGGAAAATCAAAAGAAATCAGCCAAGACCTCAGAGAAAAATTGTAGACCTCCACAAGTCTGGTTCATCCTTGGGAGCAATTGCCAAATGCCTGAAGGTACCACATTCATCTGTACAAACAATAGTACGCAAGTATAAACACCATGGGACCACGCAGCCGTCATACCGCTCAGGAAGGAGACGCATTCTGTCTCCTAGAGATGAACATACTTTGGTGAGAAAAGTGCAAATCAATCCCAGAACAACAGCAAAGGACTTGTGAGGATGCAGGAGGAAACAGGGACAAAAGTATCTATATCCACTGTAAAACAAGTCCTGTTTCGACATAACTGAAAGGCCGCTCAGCAAGGAAGAAGCCACTGCTCCAAAACCGCCATAAAAAAAGCCAGACTATGGTTTGAACTGCACATGGGGACAAAGATCGTACTTTTTGGAGAAATGAAGTCCTCTGGACTGAGGAAACAGAAATAGAACTGTTTGCCATAATGACCATTGTTATGTTTGGAGGAAAAAGGGGACTGCTTGCAAGCCGAAGAACACCATCCCAACCGTGAAGCACGGGTGTGGCAGCATCATGCTGTGGGGGTGCTTTGCTGCAGGAGGGACTGGTGCACTGCCAAAATAGATGGCATCATGAGGAAGGAAATTATGTGGATATATTGTTGCAACATCTCAAGACATCAGTCAGGAAGTTAAAGCTTGGTCGTAAATGGGGTCTTCCAAATGGACAATGACCCAAGCATACTTCCAAAGTTGTGGCAAAATGGCTTAAGGGCAACAAAGTCAAGGTATTGGAGTGGCCATCACAAAGCCCTAACCTCAATCCTATAGAAAATGTGTAGGCAGAACTGAAAAAGCATGTGTGAGCAAGGAGGCCTGTAAACCTGACTCAGTTACACCAGCTCTGTCAGGAGGAATGGTCCAAAATTCACCCAACTTATTGTGGAAGCTTGTGGAAGGCTAGCTCTATCACAAGAGAAGAAACGGAGATAATTAGAAACATTCTACAGCTGTTTTTGGAGACAAATATATGTAGTGTGAGAGAAGATTGTGAAGACAGCATGAATGTATTAATCCAAGGTACAAAATACTTCAGAATCTGTATTTGTCCACAGTCGTAAACAACAACTCAAGATAAGCTAGCACATTTGTGCCCTTCTAAATAGTCCGCCAGGTAGACATAGCATAACCACAGGCCCAGACACAGGGTTGGGCCGGCCCTGCCTATATACTGTATGAAGAACAACATGCTGAGTCTCCTCTTCACTACAGCAGTGGTGTTTCATCTTTGAATG